>NC_143569.1:0-95000 GCF_054136105.1 Typopeltis vanoorti
TTTCCGTGAAATTGTGCAAAAAGTCAATTTTTTCGTGTTTTTTGGTCAAAAACTGCTTATTTCCACTCTTACAGCACGAATACGCTGATACTCGCTGGAAAATGATCCGAGCGATATGAAACTTTTTATATAGGCATAGGGCAGTGTTATCTATCAAACTGCGCTAATAACTACTCAATCGGGTGATATGCAAATTTTTAAAAACTTCAACATTAGTTCGATAACAGCGCCCTCTAACGACATAATGTCCAAACAAGGTAGAAAGCACTATACTGTGTATTGCTGGTTTCTTTAACAACCTCTGCGTTACATTATGTGCTATATAACGAAATATACTTAAATACACTCAAATAGCTTCATTAGATAGCGTTTGTGTGTGTAAAACACGAAAATAAGGTTTTCGTGAAATTTTGCAAAAAGTCAATTTTTTCGTGTTTTTTAGTCAAAAGCTTCTTGTTTCCACTCTTACAGATCGAATACGCTGATACTAGCTGTAAAATGATCCGAGCGATATGAAACTTTTTATATAGGCATAGGGCAGTGTTATCTATCAAACTGCGCTCATAAAAACTCAATCGGGTGATATGCAAATTTTTTATAAATTCAACATTAGTTCGATAACATCGCCCTCTAACGACATAATGTCAAAACAAGGTAGAAAGCACTACACTATGTATTGCTGGTTTCTTTAACAACCTCTGCGTTAAATTGTGTGTCATATAACGAAATATACTTAAATACACTCAAATAGCCTCATTAGATAGCGTTTGTGTGTGTAAAACACGAAAATAACGTTTCCGTGAAATTGTGCAAAAAGTCAATTTTTTCGTGTTTTTTGGTCAAAAGCTGCTTATTTCCACTCTTACAGCACGAATACGCTGATACTCGCTGGAAAATGATCCGAGCGATATGAAACTTTTTATATAGGCATAGGGCAGTGTTATCTATTAAACTGCGCTAATAAGAACTCAATCGGGTGATATGCAAATTTTTAAAAAATTCAACATTAGTTCGATAACAGCGCCCTCTAACGACATAATGTCAAAACAAGGTAGAAAGCACTACACTATGTATTGCTGGTTTCTTTAACAACCTCTGCGTTAAATTGTGTGTCATATAACGAAATATACTTAAATACACTCAAATAGCTTCATTAGATAGCGTTTGTGTGTGTAAAACACGAAAATAACGTTTTCGTGAAATTTTGCAAAAAGTCAATTTTTTCGTGTTTTTTAGTCAAAAGCTGCTTGTTTCCACTCTTACAGCACGAATACGCTGATACTCGCTGGAAAATGATCCGAGAGATATGAATCTTTTTATATAGGCATAGGGCATTGTTATCTATCAAACTGCGCTAATAAAAACTCAATCGGGTGATATGCAAATTTTTTAAAAATTCAACATTAGTTCGATAACATCGAGTTCTAACGACATAATGTCAAAACAAGGTAGAAAGATCTACACTATGTATTGCTGGTTTCTTTAAGAACCTCTGCGTTAAATTATGTGCCATATAACGAAATATACTTAAGTACACTCAAATAGCTTCATTAGATAGCGTTTATGTGTGTAAAACACGAAAATAACGTTTTCGTGAAATTTTGCAAAAAGTCAATTTTTTCGTGTTTTTTAGTCAAAAGCTTCTTGTTTCCACTCTTACAGATCGAATACGCTGATACTCGCAGGAAAATGATCCGAGCGATATGAAACTTTTTATATAGGCATAGGGCAGTGTTATCTATCAAACTGCGCTAATAAGAACTCAATCGGGTGATATGCAAATTTTTAAAAAATTCAACATTAGTTCGATAACAGCGCCCTCTAACGACATAATGTCAAAACAAGGTAGAAAGCACTACACTATGTATTGCTGGTTTCTTTAACAACCTCTGCGTTAAATTGTGTGTCATATAACGAAATATACTTAAGTACACTCAAATAGCTTCATTAGATAGCGTTTATGTGTGTAAAACACGAAAATAACGTTTTCGTGAAATTTTGCAAAAAGTCAATTTTTTCGTGTTTTTTAGTCAAAAGCTGCTTGTTTCCACTCTTACAGCACGAATACGCTGATACTCACTGGAAAATGATCCGAGCGATATGAAACTTTTTACATAGGCATAGGGCAGTGTTATCTATCAAACTGCGCTAATAAAAACTCAATCGGGTGATATGAAATTTTTAAAAAATTCAACATTAGTTCGATAACATCGCCCTCTAACGACATAATGTCAAAACAAGGTAGAAAGCACTACACAATGTATTGCTGGTTTCTTTAACAACCTCTGCGTTAAATTATGTGCCATATAACGAAATATACTTAAATACACTCAAATAGCTTCATTAGATAGCGTTTGTGTGTGTAAAACACGAAAATAATGTTTCCGTTAAATTTTGCAAAAAGTCAATTTTTTCGTGTTTTTTAGTCAAAAGCTGCTTGTTTCCACTCTTACAGCACGAATACGCTGATACTCACTGGAAAATGATCCGAGCGATATGAAACTTTTTACATAGGCATAGGGCAGTGTTATCTATCAAACTGCGCTAATAAAAACTCAATCGGGTGATATGAAATTTTTAAAAAATTCAACATTAGTTCGATAACATCGCCCTCTAACGACATAATGTCAAAACAAGGTAGAAAGCACTACACTATGTATTGCTGGTTTCTTTAACAACCTCTGCGTTAAATTATGTGCCATATAACGAAATATACTTAAATTCACTCAAATAGCTTCATTAGATAGCGTTTGTGTGTGTAAAACACGAAAATAACGTTTCCGTGAAATTTTGCAAAAAGTCAATTTTTTCGTGTTTTTTAGTCAAAAGCTGCATGTTTCCACTCTTACAGCACGAATACGCTGATACTCATTGGAAAATGATCCGAGCGATATGAAACTTTTTATATAGGCATAGGGCAGTGTTATCTATCAAACTGCGCTAACAAGTACTCAATCGGGTGATATGCAAATTTTTAAAAAATTCAATATTAGTTCGATAACAGCGCCCTCTAACGACATAATGTTCAAACAAGGTAGAAAGCATTATACTGTGTATTGCTGGTTTCTTTAACAACCTCTGCATTAAATTATGTGCCATATAACAAAATATACATAAATACACTCAAATAGCTTCATTAGATAGCGTTTGTGTGTGTAAAACACGAAAATAACGTTTTTGTGAAATTTTGCAAAAATCAATTTTTTCGTGTTTTTTAGTCAAAAGCTGCTTGTTTCCACTCTTACAGAACGAATACGCTGATACTCGCTGGAAAATGATCCGAGCGATATGAAACTTTTTATATAGGCATAGGGCAGTGTTATCTATCAAACTGCGCTAATAAGAACTCAATCGGGTGATATGCAAATTTTTAAAAAATTCAACATTAGTTCGATAACAGCGCCCTCTAACGACATAATGTTCAAACAAGGTAGAAAGCACTATACTGTGTATTGCTGGTTTCTTTAACAACCTCTGCATTAAATTATGTGCCATATAACAAAATATACATAAATACACTCAAATAGCTTCATTAGATAGCGTTTGTGTGTGTAAAACACGAAAATAACGTTTTTGTGAAATTTTGCAAAAATCAATTTTTTCGTGTTTTTTAGTCAAAAGCTGCTTGTTTCCACTCTTACAGAACGAATACGCTGATACTCGCTGGAAAATGATCCGAGCGATATGAAACTTTTTATATAGGCAGAGGGCAGTGTTATCTATCAAACTGCGCTAATAAGAACTCAATCGGGTGATATGCAAATTTTTAAAAAATTCAACATTAGTTCGATTACAGCGCCCTCTAACGACATAATGTCCAAACAAGGTAGAAAACACTATACTATGTAATGCTGGTTTCTTTAACCACCTGTGCGTTAAATTATGTGGAATATAACGAAATACACTTAAATACACTCAAATAGCTTCATTTGATAGCGTTTGTGTGTATAAAACACGAAAATAACGTTTCCGTGAAATTTTGCAAAAAGTGAATTTTTTCGTGTTTTTTAGTCAAAACCAGCTCGTTTTCACTCTTACAGCACGAATAAGCTGATACACACTGGAAAATGATTCGAGCGATATGAAACTTTTTATATAGGAATAGGGCAGTGATATCTATCAAACTGTGCTAATAAAAACTTAATTGGGTGATATGTAAATTTTTAAAAAATTCAACATTAGTTCGATAACAGCGCCCTCTAACGACATAATATCCAAACAAGGCAGAAAGCACGGTACTATGTATTGCTGGTTTCTTTAACAACCTCTGCGTTAAATTATGTGCCATATAACGAAATACACTTAAATACACTCAAATAGCTTCATCTGATAGCGTTTGTGTGGGTAAAACACGAATATAACGTTTCCGTGAAATTTTGCAAAAAGTGAATTTTTTCGTGTTTTTTAGTCAAAATCTGCTTGTTTTCACTCTTACAGCACCAATACACTGATACTCGCTGGAAAATGATTCCAGCGATAACAAACTTTTTATATAGCCATAGGTCATTGTATGTGTATCAAAGTGTGCTATTAAGAACTTAATCGGATGATATGGATATTTAAAAAAAATCAACATTAGTTCGATAACAGCGCCCTGTATTCAATTTTCATCCTTTTACATAGTCATGTTTGTGTTACTCATTTATTAAATATTTCCTGAAGGTAGATGACCCTCAAGGTACAAAAATAGCGACTTTCATTTAGAGGAAAGGTGAGTCATGAAAGTAGATCGGCTGGCGATTTCGTTCTACCTTGAGCATCATCGTCCGTAACTAGGGAACATGAACCTGAAGGGTGTGGAGTCAGTTCAACATTCAGGTTCATATTCCCTAACGAGGGAACATGAACCTGAAGGGTATGGATTCAGTTCCAGCTTCAGGGCCACCTCCCAAACAAGAAAGCACTGTACTATATATTGCTGGTGTCATTAATAACCTCTGCGTTAATTTATATGTCATATAACGAAATACACTTAAATACACTCAAATAGCTTCATCTGATAGCGTTTGTGTGTGTAAAACACGAAAATAACGTTTCCGTGAAATTTTGCAAAAAGTGAATTTTTTCGTGTTTTTTAGTCAAAATCTGCTTGTTTTCACTCTTATAGCACCAATACGCTGATACTCGCTGGAAAATGATTCCAGCGATATCAAACTTTTTTTATGTAGGCATAGGTCATTGATATGTATCAAACTGAGCTAATAAGAACTTAATCAGTTGATATGCAGTTTTTTAAAAAATTAAACATTAGTTCGATAACAGCGCCCTCTAACGATATAATGTCCAAACAAGGCAGAAAACATTGTACTATGTATTGCTGGTTTCTTTAACAACCTCTGCGTTAAATTATGTGCCATATTACCAAATACACTGAAATACACTCAAATAGCTTCATCTGATAGCGTTTGTGTGTGTGTAAAACACGAAAATAACGTTTCCGTGAAATTTTGCAAAAAGTGAATTTTTTCGTGTTTTTAGTCAAAATCTGCTTGTTTTCACTCTTACAGCACCAATACGCTGATACTCACTGGAAAATGATTCCAGCAATATGTAACGTTTTATATAGGCATAGGGCAGTGATATCTGTCAAACTGCGCTAATAAGAACTTAATCGGGTGATATGCAAATTTTTAAAAAATTCAAAATTAGTTCGATAACAGCGCCCTCTAACGACATAATGTCCAAACAAGGCAGAAAGCACTGTACTATGTATTGCTGGTTTCTTTAACAACCTCTGCGTTAAATTATGTGCCATACAACGAAATACACTTAAATACACTCAAGTAGCTTCATCTGATAGTGTTTGTGTGTGTAAAACACGAAAATAACGTTTCCGTGAAATTTTGCACAAAGTGAATTTTTTCGTGTTTTTTAGTCAAAACCAGCTTGTTTTCACTCTTACAGCACGAATAAGCTGATACTCGCTGGAAAATGATTCGAGCGATATGTAACGTTTTATATAGGCATAGGGTAATGATATCTATGAAACTGCGCTAATAAGAACTTAATCGGGTGATATGCAAATTTTTAAAAAATTCAACATTAGTTCGATAACAGCGCCCTCTAACGACATAATGTCCAAACAAGGCAGAAAGCACTGTACTATGTATTGCTGGTTTCTTTAACAACCTCTGCGTTAAATTATGTGCCATATAACGAAATACACTTAAATACACTCAAATAGCTTCATCTGATAGCGTTTGTGTGTGTAAAACACGAAAATAACGTTTCCGTGAAATTTTGCACAAAGTGAATTTTTTCGTGTTTTTTAGTCAAAATCTGCTTGTTTTCACTCTTACAGCACCAATACACTGCTACTCGCTGGAAAATGATTCCAGCGATAATAAACTTTTTATATAGCCATAGGTCATTGATATGTATCAAAGTGTGCTATTAAGAACTTAATCGGATGATATGGATATTTAAAAAAAATCAACATTAGTTCGATAACAGCTCCCTGTATTCAATTTTCATCCTTTTACGTAGTCATGTTTGTGTTACTCATTTATTAAATATTTCCTGAAGGTAGATGACCCTCAAGGTACAAAAATAGCGACTTTCATTTAGATGAAAGGTGAGTCATAAAAGTAGATCGGCTGGCGACTTCATTCTACCTTGAGCATCATTCTCCGTAACTAGGGAACATGAACCTGAAGGGTGTGGAGTCAGTTCAACATTCAGGTTCATATTCCCTAACGAGGGAACATGAACCTGAAGGGTATGGATTCAGTTCCACCTTCAGGGCCACCTTCCAAACAAGAAAGCACTGTACTATATATTGCTGGTTTCATTAATAACCTCTGCGTTAATTTATATGTCATATAACGAAATACACTTAAATGCACTCAAATAGCTTCATCTGATAGCGTTTGTGTGTGTAAAACACGAAAATAACGTTTCCGTGAAATTTTGCAAAAGTGAATTTTTTCGTGTTTTTTAGTCAAAATCTGCTTGTTTTCATTCTTACAGCACCAATACGCTGATACTCGCTGGAAAATGATTCCAGCGATAACAAACTTTTTATGTAGGCATAGGTCATTGATATGTATCAAACTGCGCTAATAAGAACTTAATCAGTTGATATGCAATTTTTTAAAAATTTTAACATTAGTTCGATAACAGCGCCCTCTAACGACATAATGTCCAAACAAGGCAGAAAGCATTGTACTATGTATTGCTGGTTTCTTTAACAACCTCTGCGTTAAATTATGTGCCATATTACCAAATACACTGAAATACACTCAAATAGCTTCATCTGATAGCGTTTGTGTGTGTAAAACACGAAAATAACGTTTCCGTGAAATTTTGCAAAAAGTGAATTTGTTCGTGTTTTTAGACAAAATCTGCTTGTTTTCACTCTTGCAGCACCAATACGCTGATACTCACTGGAAAATGATTCCAGCGATATGTAACGTTTTATATAGGCATAGGGCAGTGATATCTCTCAAACTGCGCTAATAAGAACTTAATCGGGTGATATGCAAATTTTTAAAAAATTCAAAATTAGTTCGATAACAGCGCCCTCTAACGACATAATGTCCAAACAAGGGAGAAAGCACTGTACTATGTATTGCTGGTTTCTTTAACAACCTCTGCGTTAAATTATGTGCCATACAACGAATTACACTTAAATACACTCAAGTAGCTTCATCTGATAGTGTTTGTGTGTGTAAAACACGAAAATAACGTTTCCGTGAAATTTTGCAAAAAGTGAATTTTTTCGTGTTTTTTTTGTCAAAACCTGCTTGTATTCACTCTTACAGCACGAATAAGCTGTTACTCGCTGGAAAATGATTCGAGTGATATGTAACTTTTTATATAGGCATAGGGCAGCGATATCAATCAAACTGTGCTAATAAGAACTTAATCGGATGATATGTTAATTTTAAAAAAAATCAACATTAGTTCGATAACAGCACCCTGTATTCAATTTTCATTATTGTACATAGTCATGTTTGTGTTACTCATTTATTAAATATTTCCTGAAGGTAGATGAACCTCAAGGTACAAAAATAGCGACTTTCATTTAGAGGGAAGGTGATGCACAAGGAAGATCGGTTGGCGACTTCGTTCTACCTTGAGCATCATCATCCTTAACTAGGGAACATGAACCTGAAGGGTGTGGATTCAGTTCAACCTTTAGGGTCACCTTCCAAACAAGAAAGCACTGTTCTATGTATTGCTCCTTTCATTAATAACCTCTGCGTTAAACTATGTGTCATATAACGAAATACACTTAAATACACTCAAATAGCTTCATCTGATCGCGTTTGTGTGTGTAAAACACGAAAATAACGTTTCCGTGAAATTTTGCAAAAAGTCAATTTTTTCGTGTTTTTTAATCAAAATCTGATTGTTTTCACTCTTACAGCACCAATACGCTGATACTCGCTGCAAAATGATTCCAGCGATATCAAACTTTTTATGTAGGCATAGGGCGTTGATATGTATCAAATTGTTCTGATAAGAACTTAATCGTTGATATGGAAATTTTAAAAAAAATCTACATTAGTTCGATAACAGCGCCCTGTATTCAATTTTCATCCTTTTACATAGTCATGTTTCTGTTACTATTTATTAAATATTTCCTGATGGTAGATGACCCTCAAGGTACAATAATAGCGACTTTCATTTAGAGGGAGGGTGATGCTCAAGGTAGATAAGCTTGCGACTTCGTTCTACCTTGAGCATCACACTCCCTCTAAATGAAAGTCGCTATTTTTGTACCTTGAGGGTCATCTACCATCAGGAAATATTTAATAAATAGTAACACAAACATGACTATGTACAAGGATGAAAATTGAATACAGGGCGCTGTCGAACTAATGTTGATTTTTTTTAAAATTTCCATATCATCGTCCCTAACTAGGGAACATGAACCTGAAGGGTGTTGAGTCAGTTCAACCTTCACGTTCATCCTCCCTAACGAGGGAACATAAACCTGAAGAGTGTGGATTCAGTTCAACCTTCCGGGTCACCTTCAAAACAGGAAAGCACTGTACTATGTATTGCTGGTTTCATTAATAACTTCTGCGTTAAATTATGTGCATACAATGAAATACACTTAAATACACTCAAATAGCTTCACCTGATAGCGTTTGTGTGTGTAAAACACGAAAATAACGTTTCCGTGAAATTTTGCAAAAAGTGAATTTTTTCCTGTTTTTTAGTGAAAACCTGCTTGTTTTCACTCTTAGAGAACGAATAAGGTGATACTCGCTGGAAAATGATTCGAGCGATATATAACTGTTTATATAAGCATAGGGCAATGATATCTATCAAACTGCGCTAATAAGAGCTTAATCAGTTGATATGCAACTTTTTAAAAAATTCAACATTAGTTCGATAACAGCGCCCTCTAACGACATAATATTCAAACAAGGAAGAAAGCACTGTACTATGTATTGCTGGTTTCTTTAACAACCTCTACGTTAAATTATGTGCCATATTACGAAATACACTGAAATACACTCAAATACTTTCATCTGATAGCGTTTGTGTGTGTAAAACACGAAAATAACGTTTCCGTGAAATTTTGCAAAAAGTGAATTTTTTCGTGTTTTTAGTCAAAATCTGCTTGTTTTCTCTCTTACAGCACCAATACGCTGATACTCGCTGGAAAATCATTCCAGCGATATGAAACTTTTTATATAGGCATAGGGCATTGATATGAATCACAGTGTGCTAATAAGAACTTAATCGGGTGATATGCAAATTTTTAAAAAATTCAACATTAGTTCGATAACAGCGCCCTCTAACGACATAATGTTCAAAAAAGGTAGAAAGCACTATACTGTTGTGTATTGCTGGTTTCTTTAACAACCTCTGCGTTAAATTATGTGCCATATAACGAAATATACTTAAATACACTGAAATAGCTTCATTAGATAGCGTTTGTGTGTGTAAAACACGAAAATAACGTTTTCGTGAAATTTTGCAAAAACTCAATTTTTTCGTGTTTTTTAGTCAAAAGCTGCTTGTTTCCACTCTTACAGCACGAATACGCTGATACTCGCTGGAAAATGATCCGAGCGATATGAAACTTTTTATATAGGCATAAGACAGTGTTATCTATCAAACTGCGCTAATAAAAACTCAATAAGGTGATATGCAAATTTTTAAAAAATTCAACATTAGTTCGATAACAGCGCCCTCTAACGACATAATGTCCAAACAAGGTAGAAAGCACTATACTGTGTATTGCTGGTTTCTTTAACAACCTCTGCGTTAAATTATGTGCTATATAACGAAATATACTTAAATACACTCAAATAGCTTCATTAGATAGCGTTTGTGTGTGTACAACACGAAAATAACGTTTTCGTGAAATTTTGCAAAAAGTCAATTTTTTCGTGTTTTTTAGTCAAAAGCTGCTTGTTTCCACTCATACAGCACGAATACGCTGATACTCGCTGGAAAATGATCCGAGCGATATGAAACGTTTTATATAGGCATAGGGCAGTGTTATCTATCAAACTGCGCTAATAAGAACTCGATCGGGTGATATGCAAATTTTTAAAAAATTCAACATTAGTTCGATAACAGCGCCCTCTAACGACATAATGTTCAAACAAGGTAGAAAGCACTATACTGTGCATTGCTGGTTTCTTTAACAACCTCTGCGTTAAATTATGTGCCATATAACGAAATATACTTAAATACACTCAAATAGCTTCATTAGATAGCGTTTGTGTGTGTAAAACACGAAAATAACGTTTTCGTGAAATTTTGCAAAAAGTCAATTTTTTCGTGTTTTTTAGTCAAAAGCTGCTTGTTTCCACTCTTACAGAACGAATACGGTGATACTCGCTGGAAAATGATCCGAGCGATTTGAAACTTTTTATATAGGCATAGGGCATTGATATGTATCAAATTTTACTAATAAGAACTTAATCGGGTGATATGGAAATTTTTAAAAAATTCAACATTAGTTCGATAACTGCGCCCTCTAACGACATAATGTCCAATCAAGGTAGAAAGCACTGTACAATGTATAGCTGGTTTCTTTAACAACCTCTGCATTAAATTATGTTCCATATAATGAAATATACTTAAATACACTCAAATAGCTTCATCTGATAGCGTTTATGTGTGTAAAACACGAAAATAACGTTTCCGTGAAATTTTGCAAAAAGTGAATTTTTTCGTGTTTTTTAGTCAAAATCTGCTTGTTTTCTCTCTTACAGCACCAATACGCTTGTACTCGCTGGCAAATGATTCCAGCGATATTAAACTTTTTATATAGTCATAGGGCATTGATATGTATCAAATTGTGCTAATAAGAACTTAATCGGGTGATATGCAAATTTTTAAAAAATTCAACATTAGTTCGATAAAGCGCCCACTATTCAATTTTCATCCTTTTACATAGTCATGCTTGTGTTACTCATTTATTAAATAATTCCTGAAAGTTGATGACCCTCAAGGTACAAAAATAGCGACTTTCATATAGAGGGAGGATGATGCTCAAGGTAGATCGGCTGGCGACTGCGTTCTACCTTGAGCATCATCCTCCCTGACGAGGGAACATGAACCTAAAGGGTGTCGATTATTTTAACCTTCAGGTTCATCTTCCCTAACGAGGGAACATGAACCTGAAGGGTGTGGAGTCAGATCAACCTTCAGGGTCACCTTCTAAAAAGAAAGCACTGTACTATGTATTGCTGGTTTCTTTAACAACCTCTGCGTTAAATTATGTGCCATATAACGAAATACACTTAAATACACTCAAATAGCTTCATCTGATAGCGTTTATGTGTAAAACACGAAAATAACGTTTTCGTGTTTTATCGGTTGGCGACTGCGTTCTACCTTGAGCATCACCGTCCCTAACGAGGGATCATGAACCTAAAGTGTGTCGATTTAGTTTAATCTTCAGGTTCATCTTCCCTAACGAGGGAACATGAACCTGAAGGGTGTGGAGTCAGTTCAACCTTCAGGGTCACCTTCTAAAAAGAAAGCACTGTACTATGTATTGCTGGTTTCTTTAACAACCTCTGCGTTAAAGTATGTGCCATATAACGAAATACACTTAAATACACTCAAATAGCTTCGTCTGTTAGCGTTTAAGTGTGTAAAACACGAAAATAACGTTTCCGTGAAATTTTGCAAAAAGTGAATTTTTTCGTGTTTTTTAGTCAAAATCTGCTTGTTTTCATTCTAACAGAACGAATACGACGATATTCTATGCAAAATGCTTCCAGCGATATGAAACTTTTTATATAGGCATAGGGCATTGATATGAATCACAGTGTGCTAATAAGAACTTAATCGGGTGATATGCAAATTTTTAAAAAATTCAACATTAGTTCGATAACAGCGCCCTCTAACGACGTAATGTCCAAACAAGGTATAAAGCACTATATGTATATTGCTGGTTTCTTTAACAACCTCTGCGTTAAATTATGTGGCATATAACGAAATATACTTAAATACACTCAAATAGCTTCATTAGATAGCGTTTGTGTGTGTAAAACACGAAAATAACGTTTTCGTGAAATTTTGCAAAAAGTCAATTTTTTCGTGTTTTTTAGTCAAAATCTGCTTCTTTTCACTCTCACATTACGAATACGCTGATACTCGCTGGAAAATGATCCGAGCGATATGAAAATTTTTATATAGGCATAGGGCAGTGTTATCTATCAAACTACTCTAATTAGCACTTAATCGGGTGATATGCAAATTTTTAAAAAATTCAACATTAGTTCGATAACAGCGCCCTCTAACGACATAATGTTCAAACAAGGTAGAAAGCATTATACTATGTATTGCTGGTTTCTTTAACAACCTCTGCGTTAAATTCTGTGCAATATAACGAAATATACTTAAATACACTCAAATAGCATCATTTGATAGCGTCTGTGTGTGTTAAACACGAAAATAACGTTTAAGTGAAATTTTGCAAAAAGTCAATTTTTTCGTGTTTTTTAGTCAAAATCTTCTTGTTTTCACTCTTACAGCACCAATACGCTGATAACCGCTAAAAAATGATTCCAGCGATATGAAACTTTTAATATACGCAAAAGGCAGTGCTATCTATCAAACTGCACTAATAAGAACTACATCGGGTGATATGCAAATTTTATAAAAATTCAACATTAGTTCGATAACAGCGCCCTCTAACGACATAATGTCCAAACAAGGAATAATGCACTATACTATGTATTAATGATTTCTTTAACAACCTCTGCGTTAAATTATGTGCCATATAACGAAATATACTTAAATACACTCAGATATCTTCATTTGATAGTGTTTGTGTGTGTAAAACACGAAAATAACGTTTCCGTGAAATTTTGCAAAAAGTGAATTTTTTCGTGTTTTTCAGTAAAAATCTGCTTGTTTTCACTCTTACAGCACGAATACGCTGATACTCGCTGGAAAATGCTTCCAGCGATATGAAACTTTTTATATAGGCAGAGGGCTGTGCTATCAAACAAATTGTCCTAATAAGAACTTAATCGGGTGATATGCAAATTTTTAAAAAATTCAACATTAGTTCCATAACAGAGCCCTCTAAAGACATAATATCAAAACAAGGTATAAAGCATTATACTATGTATTGCTGGTTTCTTTAACAACCTCTGCGTTAAATTACGTGCCATATAACGAAATATACTTAAATACACTCAAATAGCTTCATTTGATAGCGTTTGTGTGTGTAAAACTTGAAAATAACGTTTCCGTTAAATTTTGCAAAAAGTGAATTTTTTCGTCTTTTTTAGTCAAAATCTGCCTGTTTTCACTCTTACAGAACGAGTACGCTGATACTCGCTGGAAAATGCTTCCAGCGATATGAAACTTTTTATATAGGCATAGGGTAGTGTTATCTATCAAATTTCGCTAATAAGAACTTAATAGGGTGATATGCAAATTTTTAAAAAATTCCACATTAGTTCGATATCAGCGCCATCTAACGACATAATGTCCAAACACGGTATAAAGAACTATACTATATATAGCTGGTTTCTTTAACAACCTCTGCGTTAAATTATGTGCCATATAACGAAATATACTCAAATACACTCAAACAGCTTCATTTGATAGCGATTGTGTGTGTAAAACACGAAAATAACGTTTCCGTGAAAATTTTGCAAAATATGAATTTTTTCGTGTTTTTTAGTCAAAAGCTGCTTGTTTCCACTCTTACAGCACGAATACGCTGATACTCGCTGGAAAATGCTTCCAGCGATATGAAACTTTTTATATAGGCATAGGGCAGTGCTATCTGCACAAATGTCATAATGCAGTAATAAGAACTTAATCGCGTGATATGCAAATTTTTAAAAAATTCAAAATTAGTTCGATAACAGCGCCCTCTAACGACAAAATGTCCAAACTAGGTATAAAGACCTATACTATGTATTGCTGGTTTCTTTATCAAACACTGCGTTAAATTGTGTGCCATATAACGAAATATACTTAAATACACTCAAATAGCTTCATTTAATAGCGTCTGTGTATGTAAAACACGAAAATAACGTTTCCGTGAAATTTTGCAAAAAGTCAATTTTTTCGTTTTTTTTATTCAAAATCTATTTATTTTCACTCTTACAGGACGAATACGCTGATACTCGCTGGAAAATGCTTCCAGCGATATGAAACATTTTATATAGGCATAGGTCAATGCTATCTATCAAATTGCACTAATAAGAACTTAATCGGGTGATATGCAAATTTTTAAAAAATTCAACATTAGTTCGATAACAGCGCCCTCTAAGGACATAATATCCAAACAAGGTATAAAGCACTATACTATGTATTGCTGGTTTCTTTAACAACCTCTGCGTTAAATTATGTGCCATATAACGAAATATACTTAAATACACTCAAATAGCTTCATTAGATAGCGTTTGTGTGTGTAAAACACGAAAATGACGTTTCGTGAAATTTTGCAAAAAGTGAATTTTTTCGTGTTTTTTAGTCAAAATCTGCTTGATTTCACTCTACCCTCAGGAATACCCTGATACTCGCAGGAAAAAGCTTCCAGCGATATGAAACTTTTTATATAGGCATAGGGCATTGCAATCTATCAAACTGCTCTAATTAGAACTTAATCGTGTTATATGCAAATTTTTAAAAAATTCAACATTAGTTCGATAACAGCGCCCTCTAACGACATAATGTCGGAACAAGGTATAATATTCTATACAATGTAGTGCTGGTTTCTTTAACAACCTCTGCGTTAAATTATATGCCATATAACGAAATATACTTAAATACACTCAAATAGCTTTACATGATAGGGTTGCTGGGTGTAAAACACGAAAATAACGTTTCCGTGAAATTTCGCAAAAAGTGAATTTTTTCGTGTTTTTTATTCAAAATCTGCTTGTTTTCACTCTTACAGAACAAATACTCTGATACTCGCTGGAAAATGACTCCAGCGATATGAAACTTTTTATATAATCAGAGGGCAGTGCTATCTATCAAAGTGTGCTAATAAGAACTTTATAGGGTGATATGCAAATTTTTAAAAAATTCAACATTAACTCAATAACTGATCCCTCTAAGGTCATGATATCCAAACAAGTTATAATGCATTATGCTATATATTGCTGGTTTCTTTAACAACGTCTGCGTTAAATTATGTGCCAATTACGAAATATACTTAAATACTCTCAAAAAGCTTCATTTGATAGCGTTTATGTGTTTAAAACACGTTTTCGTGAAATTTTGCAAAAAGTGAATTTTTTCGTGTTTTTTATTCAAAATCTGCTTGTTTTTACTTTTACAGCACGAATATGCTGAAACTCGCTGGAAAATGATTCCAGCGATATAAAATTTTTATATAGGCAAAGGGCAATGCTATTTATCAAACTGCTCTAATTAGAACTTAAGCGTTTGATATGCAAATTTTTAAAAAATTCAACATTAGTTCTATTACAGCGCACTCTAACAACATAATGTGGAAACAAGGTATAATGCAATATAATATGTATTGCTGGTTTCTTTAACAACATTTGCGTTAAATCTCGTGCCATATAACGAAATATACTTTCATACACTCAAATTGCTTCATTTAGATAGTGTTTGTGTGTGTAAAACACGGAAATAACATTTCAGTGAAATTTTGCAAAAAGTGAATTTTTTCTTGTTTTTTAGTCAAAATCTGCTTGATTTCACCTTTACAGAACGAATCGGCTGATTCCTCGGTAAAATACTTCCAGCGATATGAAACTTTTTATATAGGCATTGAGCAGTGCTATCTAATAAACTGCGCTAATAAGATCTTAATCGGGTGATATGCAAAATTTTAAAAAATTCAACATTAGTTCGATAACAGCGCCCTCTAACGACATAATATCGTAACAAGGTATAATGCACTATACTATGTATTGCTGGTTTCTTTAACAACCTCTGCGTTAAATCATATGCTTTATAACGAAATATACTTAAATAAACTCCAATAGCTTCAGTTGATAGTGTTTGTGTGAGAAAACACGAAAATAAGGTTTCCGTGAAATTTTGCAAAATGTGAATTTTTTCGAGTTTTTAGTAAAATCTGCTTGTTTTCAATATTAAAGCATGCATAGGCTGATACTCGCTGGAAAATGTTTCCAGCGATATGAAACTTTTTATATAGGCAAAGGGCACAGCTATCTCTCAAACTGCGCTAATAAGAACTTAATCGGGTGATATGCAAATTTTTTCAAAATACAATATTAGTTCCATTACAGCACCCTCTAACGACATAATGTCGAAACAAAGTTTAATGCAATATACGATGTATTGCTGGTTTCTTTAACAACCTTTGCGTTATATCTTGTGCCATATAACGAAATATACTTAAATACACTCAAATAGATTCATTTGATAATGTTTGTGTGTGTAAAACACGAAAATAACGTTTCCGTGAAATTTTGAAAAAAGTGAATTTTTTCGTGTATTTTAGTCAAAATCTGCTTGTTTTCACTCTTACGGCACGAATACTCTGATACTCGCAGGAAAATAAATCCAGCGATATGAAACTTTATATATAGGAATAGGGCAGTGCTATCTCTCAAACTGCGCTAATAAAAACTTAATCGGGTGATATGCAAATTTTTAAAAAATTCAACATTAGTTCGATTTTAGTGCCCTCTAACGACATAATGTCGAAACAAGGTATAAAGCACTATACTATGTATTGCTGGTTACTTTAACAACCTCTGCGTTAAATTATGTGCCATATATCGAAATATACTTAAATACTCTCAAATAGCTTTATTTGATAGTGATTGTGTGTGTAAAACACGAAAATAACGTTTCCGTAATATTTTGCAAAAAGTGAATTTTTTCATGTTTTTTATTCAAATCCTGCTGGTTTGCATCATTACAGTACATAACGGCTGATACTAGAAAATGCTTACAGCGATATGAAACATTTTATTTTATAAAATATTTCATATCGCTTTCGTATGGCAGTGCTATCTATCAAACTGCGCTAATAAGAACTTAATCGGGTGATATGCAAATTTTAAAAAATTCAACATTAGTTGGATTACAGCACCCTCTAACCACATAATGTCGAAACAAGGTATTATGCGCTATACTAGGTATTGCTAGTTTCTTTAACAACCTCTGCGTTAAATTATGTTCCAAATAACAAAATATACTTAAATACACTCAAGTAACATCATTTGATAGTATTTGTGTATGTGTAAAACAATTATTCCGTTAAATTTTGCAAAAAGAGAATTTTTTCGTGTTTTTTAGTCAAAAATGCTTGTTTTCACCATTCCAAGACGAATCGCCTGATACTCGCTGGAAAATGATTCCAGCGATATGAAACTTTTTATATAGGCATAGGGAAGTACTATCTAAAATACTGCGCTAATAAGATCATAATCAGATGATATTCGAATTTTTAAAAAATTCAACATTAGTTCGATTACAGCGCCCTCTAACGACATAATATCAAAACAATGTATAATGCATTATTCTTTGTATTGCTTGTTTGTTTAACAACCTCTTCGTTAAATTATGCGCCTTATAAAGAAATATACTTAAATACACTCAAATAGCTTCATTTATTTGTGTAAAAATAAAAATAACGTTTCCGTAAATATTTGCAAAAAGTGAAATTTTTCGTGTTTTTTAGTCAAGAACTTCTTGATTTCACCATTACAGAACGATTCGACTGATACTCGCTGGAAATTGCTTCCATCGGTATGAAACTTTTTCTATAGGCATAAGGCAGTGATGTCTATCAAACTGCGGTAATAAGAACATAATGCGCTGCACTATGTATAGCTGTATTCTCTGCGTTAAGTTATGTGCTATATAACGAAATATAACTAAATTCACTCAAGTAGCTTCAATTGATAGTGTTTGTGTGTGTAAAACACGAAAATAACTTTCCCGTTTTCTTTTGCAAAAAGTGAATTATTTCGTGTTTTTCAACAAAAAGTGTTTTTTTTACAATTGCAGTTCGCAGCGTCTGTAACTTCATGGAAATGCTTCTTTCGATGCGAAACTTTTTCTATAGGTATAGGGCAGCGCTATATATCAAACTGTGCTAATAAGAACTTAATTGCGTTATATGCAAATTTTTAAAAATATTATCATTGTTTCGAATTCCGCGCCCTCTAACGACATAACGTCGAAACAAGATATAATGCGAGAGAATAGAGCTATACTATATATTGCTATATTCTTTGTGTTAAATTATTTTCTATACAACGAAATATACTTATATACCCTCACACAGCTTCAATTGATATTGTTTGTCTGCGTAAAACACGAAAATAACGTTCCCTTTCACTTTTGCAAAAGGTGAATTTTTTCTTGTTTTTTTTTCAAAAACTGCTTTATTTTACAATAGCAGTTCACGGCGGCTGCAACTTGCTTGGAAATCCTTGTTTCGATTCTAAACGTTTTCCATAGGTAGAGGGCAGTGCTCCCTTTCAATTTGTGCTAACGAGAACTTAATCGGGTGATATGCCAATTTCTGAAAAATTGATCATTAATTCGATTTCAGCGTTCGATAACGACATAAAGTCGAAACAAGCTATAATGAGTTTACTATATATTGCTGTATTCTCTTCGTTAAATTATGTGCCACGTAACGAAATATATTTAAATGCACCCGTCAATTTATAGTGTTTGTGTGTTTAAAACACGAAAATAACGTTCCCGTTCACTGTTGGAAAAAGTGAATTTTTTCCTGTGTTTTCTTCAAAAACTGCTTATTTTTACAATAGCAGTTCATGGCGGCTGTAACTTTCTTGGAAATTCTTATTTCGATTCGAAACTTTTTCTCTAGGTATAAGGCAGTGCTACATATCAAACTCTGCTAATAAGATCGTTTTCAGATGATATGCAAATTTTTAAAAAATTGAACATTAATTCGATTTCAGCCCCCTCTAAAGACATAAATTCGAAACAAGCTATAATGCGTTATACTATGTATTGCTGTAATCTCTGTGTGAAATTATGTGCTATATAACGAAATATACTTAAATACACCCAAATTGCTTCTATTGATAGTGTTTGTGTGTGTAAAACACGAAATAATGTTCCCGTTCAGTTTTGCAAAAAGTGAATTCTTTCGTGTTTTTTCTTCAAAAACTCCTTTATTTTACCTTTGCAGTTCACGGCTGCTGTAACTTCCTTGGAAATTCTTATTTAGATTCGAAACATTTTCTATAGGTAGAGGGCAGTGCTACATATCAAACTCTGCTAATAAGAACTTAATCGGATGATATGCAAATTTTTAAAAAATTGAATATTAATTCGATTTCAGCGCCCTCTAACATAAAGAGCATTATAGCTTGTTACGACATAAAGTCGAAACAAGCTATAATGCGCTATACTATGTATTGCTGTATTCTCTGCGTTATATTACGTGTTATATAACGAAATATACTTAAATACACCCAAATAGCTTCACTTGATAGTGTTTTTGTGTGTAAAACACGATAATAACGTTCCCATTCACTTTTGCAAAAAGTGAATTTTTTCGTGTTTGTTCTTCAAAAACTGCTTTATTTTACCATTGCAGTTCTTGGCTGCTGTAACTTACTTGGAAATTATTATTTCGATTCGAAACGTTTTCTGCAGGTATAGGGCAGTCCTATATATCAAACTGTGCAAATAAATGATATGCAAATTTTTAAAAAATTGAGCATTAGTTCGATTTCAGCGCCCCCTAAAGACATAATGTCGAAACAAGCTATAATACGCTATACTATAGTGGTTATTAACGAACATTGCTATGTTCGTTAATAACCACTGCGTTAATTTATG
Organism: Typopeltis vanoorti; assembly: GCF_054136105.1. NCBI lineage: Eukaryota > Metazoa > Arthropoda > Arachnida > Uropygi > Thelyphonidae > Typopeltis > Typopeltis vanoorti. Next base: position 20,230 of record NC_143569.1, read on the forward strand.
TGCTATATAACGAAATATACTTAAATAGACCCAAATAGCTTCAATTGATAGTGTTTGTTTGTGTAAAACACGAAAATTACGTTCCCGTTCACTTTTGCAAAAAGTGAATTTTTTCGTGTTTCCTCCTCTAAATCTACTTTATTTTAGAATTTCACAGCGGCTGTAACTTGCTTGGAAATGCTTATTTCGATTCAAAACATTTTCTATTGGCAGTTTTACATTTCAAACGATTCTAATAAGAACTTAATCGGGTGATATACAAATTTTTAACAAAATTTATCATTAAATCGATTTCAGCGCCCTCTAAAGATATAAATTCGAAACAAGTTATAATGCACTATACGTATTGCTGTATTCTCTGCGTTAAATTATGTGTTATATAACGAAATATACTTAAATACACCCAAATAGCTAAAATTATTAGTGTTTGTGTGTGTAAAACACGAAAATAACGTTCCCGTTCGCTTTTGCAAAAAGTGAATTTTTTCGTGTTTTTTCTTCAAAAACTGCTTTGTTTTACAATAGCAGTTCAGGGCGGCTGTAACTTGCTTTGAAATGCATATATCGATTCGAACCTTTTTCTGTGGGTACAGGGCAGTGCTACATATGAAACTGTTCTAATAAGAACTTAATTGGGTTATATGCAAATTTTTAAAAAATTTGCATATAACTTAAATGGGTTATATGCAAATTTTTAAAAAATTGATCATTAAATCGATTTCAGCGCGCTCTATCGACATAAAGTCGAAACAAGCTATAATGTGCTGTATTCTCAGCGCTAAATGATGTGCTGTATAACGAAATATACTTAAATATACACAAATAACTTCAATTGATACTGTTTGTGTGTGTGAAACACGAAAATAACCTTTCTGTTCACTTTTGCAAAAAGTGAATTTTTTCGTGTTTTTCTTCAAAAACTGCTTTTTTTTTACAATAGCAGTTCACGGCGGCTCTAACTTGCTTGGAAATGCTAATTTCGATTCGAAACTTTTTCTCTAGGTACAAGACAGTGTTTCATATCAAACTGTGCTAATAAGAACTTAATCGGGTGATATGCAAATTTATAAAAAATTGAACATTAGTTCGATTACAGTGCCCTCTAACGACATAATGTCGAAAAAAACTGTTATGCGCTATACTCTGTATGGAATAATTTTTTAACAACCTCCACGTTAAATATTGTGTCATATAACGAAATATACTTAAATACACTGTTTGTGTGTGTAAAACACGAAAATAACGCTCCCGTGAACTTTTGCAAAAAATGAATTTTTTCCTGTTTTTTCTTCAAAATCTGCTTTATTTTACCATTACTGCTCACGGCGGCTGTAACTTGCTTGGAAATGCTTATTTCGATTGGAAACTTTTTCTATAGGTATATGGCAGTGTAACATATCAAATTGTGCTAATATAAGACTTAATCGTGTGATATGTAAATTTTTAAAAAATTTAACCATAGTTCGATTTCAGAGCTCTGTAACGACATAATGTCTAAACGAGCTATGAAGCGCTATGCTATGTATTGCTATATTCTCTGCGTTAAATTATGTATCATATAACGAAATATACTTAAATACACCCAATTAGCTTCAATTGATAGTGTTTTGTGTGTAAAACACGAAAATAACGCTACCGTGAACTTTTGCAAAAAATGAATTTTTTCGTGTTTTTTCTTCGAAATCTGCTTTATTTTACCATTAGAGTTCACTGCTGCTGTAACTTACTTGGAAATGCTTATTTCGATTCGAAACGTTTTCTATAGGTATAGGGCAGTGTTACATATCAAACTGTGCTAATAAGAACTTAATCGAGTGATATACAAATTATTAAAGAATTCAACATTAGTTCGATTTCAGCGCCCTCTAATGGCATAATGTCGAAACACCGACATTATGTCATTAGAGAAAAGCTAAAGAAAACTGCTATACTATGTATTGCTGTTTTCTTCAACAACCTCTGCATTAAATTATGTGCCATATAACTAAATACGTTTAAATACACGCATATAGCTTCAATTTATATCGAGAATGTGTGAAAAACACCAAATAACGTTTCTGTGTACTTTTGCAAAAAATGCATTTTTACGTGTTTTCTCTTCAAAAACATCTTGATTTTTCCATTACAGCACACGGCGGCAGATACTTGTGGGCAATGCCTATACGACACAAACCTTTTTCTGTTGTCATATGGTAGTGGTACCTATCAAAACTTTTCAAATAAGAACATAATGGGAAAATATGCAAATTATTAAAAAATTCAACATTAATTTTATTTCAGACCCTCTAACGACATAATGTCGATATGCCTTATAATGCACTATACTTTGTATTGATGTGTTCTTTAACATCCTCTTCGTTAATTTATTACGTTATTTTACCAGAGTTTCTTCTTTATAATATTCGTGAGCAATTCTAGGTTGCAATATTTCTCTGTATAGTTCGCCCACCATTTCTAGATCCCTTCTTGCCTTGGTGCCAAGAATAGTCGATTTATGCTGAAGGGGAGAAAGAAATGAAGGATGTACGAATTGGTCGCCAACATGCGAAATCACGTGCTTTCTTGTCTGTCGCTGTACTAGTATTAGCTTGATTTTTGTTGTTCTCTTTTTGCATTATTTTTTTATTATTAATGTGTATGATGGATCCAGTACAGTCCACAAGTTCTATTGTTACACGTTTCAGTAGCTCTTGCAAAAGAATATTGAATAATGTGCTGACATTCTGCGAAAAAGAATCGTCAGAAGGCCGTCTTCTTGTTCCCCTTTCTCAAGTCATAAAACGTGCAAGTGCTGGCGTATCGGGGTCGACTGTTAAAAGAATTCGTAGGGAATCAAAAGGTGAAGGTAAGCCAAAATTTAAATCTCCTAAAAAAAAAAAAGCGCCAGAGAAAGAAAACCATCGAAACCGTAACTTTGAATGATTTTGATGTAGACAGAAGAACTCTTCACGAATTTTACGTAGTGGAGAAAAGAGTGCCAACTGTTCCGAAATTGATTCCTGTGCTTAAAGAAAAAATTAATTTTCCTTGGAAAAGAGAAACTTTAAGGAAAATACTTCATGAAATCGGATTTTGTTTTAAAAAGTCACAGAATAAAAGGAAACTTATCATGGAGCGAAGTGACATTGTTTTATGTAGAACGCAGTATTTGCACGTATTAACACTCTACGTACATTTTTCCAACCGTTATACAAGCAAAATAGTTACACTTTAAAAACAGCAATGTTCGTAAAAGAAAAACTAAATTTTCCGACATGTAATAATAAACAAACTCAGTTTGTTTATTATTACATCCCAGAAGACAGACTGATTACCCTATTATCGGAATGAATTCTCCTTTTTCTGACATGCGCAGAAGTGTCGAGGGACCTCAAATCGGTGGGCGAACTATACCCATCCATTTAAGTCACATAGCATTCCATTGTTAATGACTGACTGACGTGAATGCAGCTTTTCTGCACCGATGTTTTTGTCTGAACTGTCCTGTAATTGACCTGAGAAATGAAGTCGTCAGTAAGGTTTGATTATGTCACTCATGAACCTTCTCATGTTTTCCTCACCAACCAAAACTTGTGGCTCTCTCTCTCTCTCTCTCTCTCTCTCTATGGTCATTGTTTTCATATCTCTGAGACTCGGACTCGATTTTGCAAAAAATTCCAGGTTCATCAGTCTGAATATCTGATTAGGTTTAATGAATCGTTCAAAGCAAGCGGGAATTTCTACAGGCATACGCTCTCCACTTTGACATTGTGACTGTTAATGAAGAGGCGTATGGAGATAGAAAAACAGAGTATATTCAATGTAGGATATCAAATCCAACTGCTAATAATAACCTATGTATGGCACGTTAAGTTGTTGTTCGGCTGTCTTCCTACTGTGATGATATTAAAACTTATTGTCCGGTCCACGAGAACGTAAAAACCAAGCAAACTAAGTGGGCTCTTAATTTACATGGATTAGCTGGAATTTCCTAGACCAGTGTTGTCTTGCTGAGGCAGAAGCTTTCAGAGAATAATGCCCTCTGATTATCAGCTCATTATCTTTTCTGCTGAAATGGATTTCAGAGTGATATCTCAGAGTGATTTCAGAGTGAAGGAAAATATGTTTGCTGCACAGAAATGATCACTATGGTTTCTTTCGCACAGTCACTGCTTTGTATTCAAATTGTTACTTTTGTGCACATTGATTTCATACATTTTTCAATACTTCTAAACATTACTTCATACTGTCCATTTTGCTGCTCCTGCTGTCACTCCACTGCCAATTATAATAGGCGAAATTGTCTTTTATGTAAAGAATGCAGTAGGTACTTTCCTGACATCGAATGTTTCAGGCACATAGAAAACAAAGTTGTGTGCATTACCACCATTGCAGGCACTGTTTTTGCTCACTTATCACACTAAACAAGAGCACAGTTGCCATCCCCCAAATTACTACCAGTATTGCAAAATTGTTCATCCAATTGAGAAATCTTCTGTTTTGTACCAAAATCTTTATTTTAACAAGTGAAAAATAATTTTCAATGGTTTACATCACCCATCACCAAGGGAAAGTGCCCATGCATAATATTGATAATATTGATAAATCAGAAAAAAGGCTTCTTCCTAGTCGAACTGAATGGATCTTAGGGTTGTTTTTTGTTTATCTGAAGAACATGTGTTATGGATACAAATTGCATCGATTTTCTTAATGAACTGTTTCCTTCTGAAGAAACTTATTGGCTATCATCAGAAGGGTGCAAAATTCCACCCAAATACATGGAGTTGAGGGTGACTGCTCATAACTTTAAACGTTTTTATGGCTACCTCATCCCTGAGTAATTGTTTGCTCATCATTTTCAACCTTCTGTTGTTTGTGATTTGGTTGGCCTGGCTGGACTAGTGGTTAGCATATGCACTCTCCAGCCAAAAGGCTACAAGTTCGAATCCGGATGTGGGCATGGATGTTTTTGATCATCTGTAAAAAATACTAGTGCTGGTGGACTGTGGATGATGTTTGTGTAGTTGTGGTTCATTGTAGTTGGTGGAGACAGAGAGCTGTAGAGTACAAGCCCTCCCTCCATGAGGCTTTTGGGCTCCCTGGAGGTGTCATGTAATAATAATAATAATAGTTATTATGATGGGTCCGAAATTTTGATCATATTTCACAATAGCCTGAACATAATATTTCTTGACAGCTGCAGTTATCTTGCATTTCTGTTAAGGAAACTTTGATGTTTATTTGGACTAGAAGATGTAAAAAGATTTAATTTCCTTATAAATTTATGACTTAAGAGACTTTAGATTATCAGAGCTTAATCCCTAAAGAGTCATATTTTCAGCCAGAAGATTTTGGAGAAAATAATTTTATATAATTCTGTTCTTGGTATGATGAGCGCCATCATTCAGAATACTGTGTGAGATTGGAACTTATGGAATACACTAAAGATGATGTTAAGGTATTGCAACAAGCTTGCAATACATTTCCTACTCTATTTCAAGAAATTTCTAGAATAGACCCTCTTAACCAAAATATTACAACAGTGGATGTGTTTAGCCATGCTTGCCTTACAAACCTTCTACCTGAAAATTCAAAGGCTATGTTACCAAATGTGTGATACATGGAGCAAACACGCAAAGTAGAAAAACCACAGCCTGCCTTGGTTGGAACACAAGAACAAGGTTACTGTCAGGCATGTTTGCTTGATCGGGTTAAAATTTAGAATACATCCTTATTTTGTATATGGTGTAGTTGAAAACACTATCTATGAATTTTAAGGGCAGTTTTACCATGGCTGTCAAAAATGTTACAGACCAACACATATGAGCCTTGGAAAGATATGACTGATTCCCCTCTTCGAAGTTACAAAAGACCATGAATTGTGTCTTAGAGTGCAAGGCTACAGTGTAATCTCGATATGGTAATGTCAATATAATCTTACTGGAAAGCGATCCAATCACAAATTCCTTCATTTTTGCAATGGATTTCGTACCAGCCAAGTGAACTGGAGGGGAGAAGAATAGATTGTATGAAGCTAGCACCCAGGAAGGAGGAATAATAAAAATATTTGGACTTTTGTGAGTTGGTACCCCACAGTATGCAAAAGAGAAAATCGAGCCCTTCATACTGTGATTTTATAAGATTTTTTGGAGTATAAACCTAACCTGTCATGCTGTTGTGGAAGCAACTTTTGGCATGTATGTATACGTCTACCATTAACGCTCCATGATAAATTAGTGTTCCCCCCTCTGTGGTGCATGTGCCGTTGAAACATATAACCCTCTCCCCATGTTCACATGCTGACAGATAATTCCTGGGATGTGGTATGCACTAACTCAATCAAACTGTACTGAAAGGTTATAAGATTTCTAAAGATTTTCAAGGTATGTCATGTCGTGGACAAATTTAAAGGATCAGATAAACTGGGTGATATGTTAGAAAAAAGAAGGTATTCAGTTAGATCCAAGCCAAATACAATAGAATGCAGCAAAATGTTGTCTGGATAAACTATGTTAAATCTACTATAATTTCTAATAATCAAGAGGATATTAAATCCAGCATTATATCAAAGCCGAATACAGAAACTATAAAAGTTTCACATGAAATTTGACTGGAGAGCTTGCTGGAATACATTCGACAGCGTTTGCAAGTTGCCCTAGCCGGACCTAATAGGTGACGACGACCGCTATCAAGAATCCGTATATTTGCCTCCGATTGGTCCATTTTTATAAGGTTTCAGTGAAAATTACTATGATAAAGAGCCAAGAAGCTATTTTTCCAGCAGCGTAAATTAAGTTAAGGGGGATAATAAATCCCTTATTATTTTAAAGCCAGATACGAAACTCGGAGATCGAAATCTAAGAGTTGTATAAAAATAGCAGTCGTCGTTACCTATTATGTCCGGCTAGGGCAACTTGTTAAGGTCGACGAATGTATTCTCGTAAGCTCTGTTGTCAAATTTCATAAGAAACTTTTATAGTTTCTATATTCAGCTATATTTTGTATATTGAAATAATGCTGAATTTAATATCCACTTAATTTTTATAAATCTTGCATCGTTGGCTCTTTATTTTTAGTTAAAACTATAATTTTTTCCTATGAACATCTAATAGAATTATTTTTTGATAATTCTAAAATTATCCAATATGCCCGTTCTGTAAGTGAGAAGCATTTAATGGCGCCTTTCCTACCAGAAATCGGTACAGAGCGCGATTATAGATTGGGAAATGCTACGGGTGATTACAGTTATATCAATTGTTAGACAACTTGGGGAAAGTGTGATTTTTACATGTAAACCCTGGATTTTTAGCTAGCACCTCATCTGATGAGGCATTACTCATCTCTCACTTTGCAGAAATGCAGCTCCATGAGAGTCTTCCCGTTGCGGAATTAAAACAATTGCCTACTGTCAGGTTAGATTTCAATTCATTCATATGTTCACTGGACATCCAGATATGTCGTATGGTCACTCTGATGTTCAGTGATGTGTCACACCAGGCCTTGCCATGTAGTGCCTTCATGAACACTAATCTTCCTGTTGTAGGCTTTTTTGGATGCTTGAACTCTCTGAAGATCATCACTCCACACATACCATCCATCCATCCATCTTACTGACAGTATACCCCTTCCTCTTTTTACAGGAACTTCAAAAGGTAACCTTTATTCTTCATTACTTTAAAAAGTAACTTCTATTCTTCTTCTATTCCTGTTCTGAGAAAAGTAATCGGAGGTTCAGATTTCAATACCTACACTTCACTTCTATAGAGTGTGACAGTGTAGTGTTTCTTGCTAATCTGATCAAATCTAACATCTGACCGAGTCTGAAGTTCTTTTTAGCGAAAACTAAGAAGTCGTTTTTGGGATCTCGACAGTCACAGAGTGTACTGGATTTTACTTGCTTTATTCAAGGAGCATCCTTTATGCATAGTCTCTGGAAGTGAATACAAGGAATTATAATGTTCGTGTACTTTTTCCGCGATTTCACGATTTCGCGATTTCATATAAGAAATGTTGTATCCATCATTACGAAGTTTGGTGCACACAATTTCAGTAACACGAGAAAACAAAATTAAACCATCATGAGTTTCTATGACAACCAAAGAGCATTATCTAAAGTTTGTGCTAAATATACTTTACTCACACCCTCAATTTTTAGAGAAAACTTACATTTAACACCCTCTTAAGATACATAAAATACTATTGTAGAATGTATTTGTTTTAATTTTTCAAAACTTGTCTAGGTAATCCTAATAATTTCTCTGAATCAAATTCACTAGCAAAACTGCACGACTCCTCGATTGTAGTAATTCTTTGATTTTTCCACATATTGGTTTCTTTCTCTCTCTATCTCACAGGTGATGAAATTGTAGAAGACGATGAATCATCACATGTTGTAAAATTATGCTTTATAGGGTTTGGGCTTATAATTAGCGAAATAATAATTAAAATACCAGATGTAATGGGAGTATCACACAATTACAAAGTTGGGCAGATCTCCCAACAGCTGTGAGCTTTTGTTACCCATCATCCCATCACATGTAAAATGGTAAATGAGATATCTGAAATGAAAGTGATTAAAACAATATTGGTTTTCTTTAATAAAAATAAAAACATTTCATTCAAATTCAGAAAACTGAAAAATTTACGAAACTAAATGATACACCAAAACATGTACAAACGACACGATTTCCGTCTGCAATAAAATATCTGCCCTAAATTACAACATAAAAACGAAAGCACGACTTTCTCTATGATGTGATCTGCATGGGTAAAAATATACAATAAAAGAGATGTGTGGAGGCGGTAGGCATGTTCTCTTCCTCGGTACAGTTGCAGTTAGCTTGGAAAGAAACTTTAACCAGACAATATTGGATAAAACATCTTCCTTCCCTCTCAACAAAAACATGCCGAAACATAAACAAACGTGAGAGGGTTCGTGAGTGATATTTCTAAGGTCTATTACTGATCAGTTCAGACAAAAACAGTAGTGCAAGAAGGTCGTGTTATATCAGCCATTAGAGAAAGTTTACGGAAATCATCTTCTGAGTAGTGATTTTTGATGAAGAAGAAAAACTCTAAAGTATGCATTCTTTTGAGGATTTGTGCAAACGAAAACCCTATATGTGGCTTTAAAACACTGGATGCCAGATGTTATCCTCCAACAAAGTTTAACAGAAGTTACCTTGTCTCGTGAATATTAGAATATTATTTGCCAAAAATGGATAGATATATATATATATATATAACTACTTACAACCTGGAATTGCTCACAAACATTATGTGGATGAAACTTTGGTTGGGAAATGTAACAAAAGTATCTTCTCCATTGAAGCGGCACAACGTAAGGATTCAAAAATCTTTACCATGAGCAATGATGAAATAACTCAATTTTCTTTAAAGTTGCAGCTCATAACTTATCTATGTACTTCTAGGAAGTGAAAAGACTTAAGCATTCATTCAGTTTCACAAAGAAAAAGCCTTTTTGCTGATTTATTGGTATCATACCCAGTCAGTTTATTTCACATAGCTGTTGGAAAAGAATACAGCAATAACATATTCAAAAATATAGTGTAGTAAGGTCCATTAATTCTGATAGATGGCGCTGGAATATGATTAACTGATGACGAACATCGCGCAAGTTTTATTAATTTGATTATCACTCTACTAACTCTCATTTTCCTCATTATGATATTAGAACAGCCAAAGCTATATAACATTGTGATAGATTGTGCTGTTGTTCAGTAACATGAGAAAACAAAAACCATCATGAGTTTCTATGACAACCAAAGAGCATCGACTAAAGTTTGTGCTAAAGATACTTTACTCACACCCTCAATTTTTAGAGGAAAACTTACATTTAACACCCTCTTGAGATACAGAAAACCCTATTGTAGGATGTATTTGTTTTAATTTTTCAAAACTTGTCTAGTTAATCCTAATAATTTCTCTGAATCAAATTCACTAACAAAACTGCACGACTACTCGATTGTAGTAATTCTTTGATTTTTCCATCGGGTAGCATTGTGAACTAAATATGTGAAAGTTTTGTATGCATTGTGTAAAACTAGCCCTCGTTGCGACAAAGTGTCGTTTTTTTTTTCAGTTAACATGAAATAACGACCAAATCTGGGAAATAGGGTGGATGTTCCAACAATTCACATTAAGTAGGTTGTAAATTTTAGTTATTTTCGACTTTTCACAAAAAAAGAGCACATCATGGGTATTCAAGCATTTTTATTAGATAGCTCAACTTTTCATGTAGCAGTTGAAACAGATTATGGCGGTACAATATATATATATATATATATATATATATATATATACAGGGTGTTCGGGATAAATTTGACAGTTTCGTAAGGAAAAAGAAAATCTTCTTTGTATCTATTAAATTTAATGAATTGACAAAAAAACATTACAGGCAGAGTTAATTACAATACTATCAACAAGATTTACTCAAAATAACCACCATTAGCATCGATCACAGCTTCAATTCTGCTTCGGAACCTCGAACAAGCTGATGCTACAGTCTCCCTGGGAAGGGCCGCAAAAACTGTTTTAATTTTATCCATTAACTGGGCTTTTGTATTACTGGAAGTGCGATTGGTGTCTTTTTCAACTGCGCCCCATACAAAATAATCCATGGGGTTAAGGTCTGGGGAGTTTGGAGGCCAAACATTTGGACTGGTGAAGTCGTAGAAATTTTCAGACAACCATTTTTGACTTTTCCCAGAGGTGTGGCAAGGGGCCGAATCCTGCTGCCATACATACGGCCTACCATTGGCTACCCTTGTTATCCAGGGCTTGACTACAGTTAGCAACTCCACGAACAAAGCCCGAATTCCAATGCCAGGGTTCTTCAACACCTGTTCCTGCAGATTTGCGAGGAATTCTGCTGTACGAACGCAATCAGATCGTCTGCTAGGGATCTTTCTTCTTGCTACATCCTCGTAGTCACCATTGCAAGTCTCTAGTTCATGCCTGATTGTTTTTACTGTATTCAGGGAGCATTAGGCAGCAGTCGTAATATCCTTATTTTGATGGCGGGCACGAATCATCATGATACAAGTTATTCTCTTCCATGATTCAGGTGGGTTCCAGCTATCCATCCTTTCTGACATCTTGTATATGAATGAAGAAGGGTCCAAACTTTTAAATGAAGAGAAGTGTGTGTTAATACATGTAACTTACGGAAAAATATAATTAATTATAAATATGTCAAATTTATCCCGAACACCCTGTATATATATATATACGAGGGTGGTCTGAAAAGTTCTCGGCCTAACATTGAAAAAACGAATTTATAATTTCGAAATTATTTTTATTTTTCAACATGATCTCCCTTAAAACTAATACATTTATTACAGCTACAAGGACTGGATAATGGATGCTCCAGCGCCATTATCCAGTCCTTGTAGTGGTTCTCAGTAAGATCTGCAAAGTACCCCTCTACAGTACAATCACCTCTTTATTCGAAGAAAAACGCTTACCAACGCGGAAGAGTTTTAGTTTTGGAAAGAGATAAAAGTCAGAGGGAGCCAAATCAGGGGAATAGGGTGGATGTTCCAACAATTCATGTTGCAGATCTAGTGGCGTAGCTAGAGCTGTTGCCGCCCGGTGCGGTCCTTGAGTTTGCAGCCCCTCTCAATACACACCAAAAATACTACAAATCAAAACGACATATAGGGAAATAAATTAAAACTTTAATTTCAACATTCTAAAATATTGGTTTTCTTGCTTTTCTGTTAGCAAAATAGTAGATGACATTGGCGAAGTCTATTTCGTAATAATGTAGGTAATTCTTAATCAATTTTAAATTAGAAAAACTCCTCTCACAACTAGCAACACTTACAGTAATTGTGAGGAAAATTCTCAGTTGTGGTACAATATTTGGGAATGAGTTCTCGAGACTGTATTTTAGAATTAACTGCAAAAGTTCAAAAATATACAAAGTGCCTCCCGGGACATACTGCCCACTCCGAACCCCCTAGCTCCGCTACTGTGCGGATCCCTTCATTTTCCAATTGCCAAAACACCTTTGTGGGCTGGTACATTGTCCTGAAGAAAGATGATTTGTTTCTTCCGCAAACCTGGTCTTTTCTCACGAATTTTTTCGTCTAGTCTGGTGAAAAGATCGGAGTAATGTTCCCCGGTTATTGTTTTAGCCTTTTCAAGATAATTAATAAACGAAATCCCTTTAGCATCCCAAAACACCAATGCCATGACCTTTCCTAGTGATGGAATCGACTTTGTCTTCTTTGGCGCTGAACAACCAGCTTCAAAGAAGACAACGTTTTGACTGCTGTTTGAATTCTGGTGTGTAATGATGAATCCAAGGCTCATCCATAGTAAAACATCGACGCACAAAATCAGTTTTATTCTTGTTAAAACGCTCCAAGCAGTGTTCAGAGATTTTCATGCGAGTGCGTTTTTGATCGGCTGTGAGCAAGGGCGGGAACCAAATTGCGCAAAGCTTTTCATTTGGAATTCTTCATGCAAGATATATCCTACACGTTCTTTTGAAATGCCTACAGTCTCAGCAATTTCACGCAATTTGACTTGCCTGTCATCCAATACCGTATCATCCAATACACTAGAAATCATTGCACTTGAGCAATGATTTCTAGTGTTGTTACACTTTCTGAACGTCCATTACGTGGATCATCTTCAAGGCGGTACGGACACATTTAAACTCGTCAGCTCATTTCTTAATTGTTGCGAACGAAGGAAAAGCGTGCTCGTAAACTTATATGAACTTCGAATGAATTTCTATTGGTGTTAAACTTTCTTTTACAAAGAATTTTATAACCGCACGATTCTCAATTTGATGCATTTCAAGGGATAAAGACAACATGTTTGCTTCAGGCAGCTGTATAAAACAAACTACTTGACAGAATGACTTACAATTTCACATGAATGCTTATGACAGATGTACCAACTTAGAAAAAAAATCTTGCCGATACTGTTGCCGTCTATGTTCGAGGCTGAGAACTTTTCAAACTACCCTCTTATATTCGTGATTTTAATCTTGTAACATTAATGCACGTAGATGGCTCTGATTTATGATTAATTGAGGAACATCTTCCATTACAAAACATTAGTAAAGCACTCCTCATATAAAGCACTCCGCAGTTCCCATTATAGAAAAAACCACTGCGCAGACGACAAGTATTTCTGCAGTTACGTCGAGTCTGAGTAGTATTGTAAGACATATTTTGAATAATTCTCTGGATGAATACAAAGAATGCCTTGTTTGATTTGCTTCGAAAGGAACAGAAACTTCTCCCTTGTTTTGTCTTATTGACGAGTATGACTGTCTATTGTCATCCAGGTCTTACCTAAGTAAGTCTCTACTGTATTGAAAACGAAGACGATCTTTCAGCAATACAGTTAACCATTTAGAAAAAAGCATCTAAAGATAATTTCTAATCTAATGTACTCATTTAAGTTAAGGGATATTGCATCCCATATTGTTTCTTAGCCGAATAAAAAACTCAAAGAGTTTCATGCCGAATATAGAAACTACAGGGTGGCCATAAATTAACTTTCCCTCTTTGGAGGTACCTGTAGCTAAAACTAATACACGGAATTTGACATTTTATATTGAGACTTTCGAAGGCATGGGGAGATGAATTCCGCGAAAAAAGATTTAGTACCAAAAGTCGCCGATAGGGGAAATTTTGACGCTGACGGAGCCGAAAGCAGTAAAATATTTGCAATAAACGGAGATAAAAAGGATTATGCAAATTTTACTGTGCGTACGTGAGAGCATCTCCACCAATTCCACTTAAAAAGGGATTGGGAACGTTCAGGCAGTTATTCGAATAACTGACAAACTGTGCTCAATATGCCTCCTACCTTGCCTCAGCATTGCTTCATGTATGTGTAAATTTGTAAATGTGTAAAAATCGTGTATGTGGTCCAGGGGACCCTTATTCTAATGAAAGAAAAGATTAATTCCTCTGAGTTTAATCACTACATTCATTTTAGTGTCTCTTCAAGTTGTTGTTTTAGTTTAATTATTATTATTATTATTATCATTGTAACGCTCCACATATCCAGCTGGAATGAATGATGCGGTTGTCGCTTACACAGTTGAAATGTTATTATTCCATTTTATCTGCCTTTAATGTAATTATCCGCTTGTTTTCGGCTCCGTCAGTGTCAACATTTCCCCTATCGGCGACTTTTGGTACTAAATCTTTTTTTCCGCGGAAATCATCTCCCCATGTCTTCAAAAGTCTCAATATAAAATTTGGTCTCATTCCGTTTATTGGTTTTAGCTACAGATGCCTCCAAAGAGGGGAAGTTATTTTATGGCCACCCTGTATATAAAGTTCGGCGATTCCAAGCGTAATCAAATACCTGGAAAGCAGCACCTGATCCATTTAGGTAGTGTAAACTGAGGCAACTCATACAAAGGGTGGGGCAAGCTCCAATCACTATTCTTGGTATTTACCCATAATGTGAACTTAGCTCCTAGGAGCTGTATTACTGTTCTACATTATGAGAGGTCACTCACCACCCAGACCGGTTTCAACCTTTTTTGAGGCCTCATCAGTGAGTAGGTAGACCTAGTTAATACCAAGTTTGTAGCTAACACAACTTACATCCCTTCTAAGAGAATTGCCAAGAAAGTGTCTTAATAATTTATTAATTATATAAAGAGCCAAAGGCTTCAATTCGGCGACATGAACTTATATAAGTTAAGCTTGACTTAAATAAGTTCATGTCGCCGAATTGAAGCCTTTGGCTCTTCATATAATTAATAATGTACTCATATTTTTTACACCGAGTAATCAAAAATAATCTTGTGTTGGTTGGTGATCTCCAATAAACATAACAGTTATAATCCATAGAGGATTATAACTGTTATGTTCTGAGGAAGTGTCGTGTAAAATATTATACTCAAAGAATGATTACAGTCATGGACACGCACGGAGGCATCTGTTTTCGAGATGAAAGCATAAGAAGTCGAAATCAGAATTGTGAAAGCAGTATGGATTCTCGCAGTTCCCATTAAACATAGCAGAATTGATTAATCTTCACACTATTATTATAGGAATTTTTCCCATAAATAATCGTCGCGAGTAGCATTCGTTGGTCCTTTGCTTATTGAAAATATTTTCACTTCTGAACCTACCAAAGGATGTTCGGCTGTTTGCTTTTTAGCAAAACATCAGCATGTGCCAAGATAATGCCTCTACAACGACGATTTTGTAGTTTGGATTAGCTTCAGAAGAAATTAAGGCAATTTCTGTTTTTGCTCTTATAAGTTGCAACTTTTGTAAACTTGATTATTTAAATATCTTGCTTTGCTAAACAAGTTTGAGATGAAAACGCCCAATCATTTCTATTGTGGAAATTTTTTCCCCGAGTTTTTCTCTTTGTTGCAATCCAGACGTCATAGTTTTTGTGCCACTCTGTTGAAAAGTTACATCAGATGGGTCGTCATCTTTGCTTCAGATCCATAGTTCAATAAAGTTTCCAAAAAGGCACGATATCCATAACAATTATTACTGGAATAATTAGGAATTAGGAACTAATTTCTAATAAAAATAAACCCCATTCCGAAAATAGAGTGAAGAAATAAGTTGACAGTAGCAAATTTGGTCTTCTTGGTCAGAGACGACCCATCAGCATTCATAATCAACACACAAACGCAAAAGTGATTTCGACAAATCCAGGTAATATTTTCCACTACTTACAAAATTTCTAACGGCCCAGTTTCGAGATTCGAAAGAGGATGATATACCGCATCAAACTTTTCTCTTGTGAAGAGTCAGCTGGAGTACATACAAATTATCAAGCTATGAATCCACATATCCTAAATAGATTTTCTAATATACTATATTAAGGAACATTTTGCTGTTTTCTTCGAATAATGTCTCTTCTTTTTGTAAGGTCACTTTATGACAGATCCCATTTGTTTTCCCAAATATTCATTCTATTGGTTTAGTAAATCTACACGGGCCTCCAGCGAATCCATCAACAACGTTGTCTATTATTTGACTCCCTGTTTTTATTGTTTGATTTGAAAGAACACGTGCAGCAAATCTTAAGAAAGCAGTTATTAACCTTCTTTTCCTCCTCCATTCTTGAAATTGAAACCTCTGAAAACATTCTGATTTAATCCTAATCCTACTTGATTCCTACAGCATTCTAAGTGGTTCATTCTCTTTTATTGAAGTTACCATTTTCCAGAACGAAATTAGAGCGGCTCCCAAAATCTGATACTAAAATTTCTACAATCTGAAAATTTTTCATAGACCCCAGCAAGTAATTTACTGTATCTTGTTCTATATTTTAGAAATGATACCACTTCCGTCACAAGTAGAAGGAATTATTCTAAGTAGAGGTGTGTACACATCCCCTATGACATTCTTGGAAAACAAATTGCAATAACAATAAATTCTTAAACTCCCTTCCCAATGGCAGTGATGTACATTTCTTTGACTTCTCTAGAAAGCTATAGGCCAATTTTTTGATTACAGTATCCTGGCAATGCCGGAACCACTTTGAAAACGAAAACTGGTTTTTTATGAGGAATATACATTTTATCCATTTCATCTACTCCCTTTATAAACCTAACTGGAGCTTTTCCAAAATATTCAACAAACCGATGGGAGTGGGATAATTTCCTGGTGAAACGGAAAGCATTTCTGTGCCAATGCCTGCATTTTTCGTTATATTACATATCTAAAAACGTGTACTGTATGCACTTTTAAGTTCAGATATAGCATTTTGCATTGTGATTGTTCCTGGTTCTTCCAAGTTGATATAAGATGTTCCAAAAGGGGACGTTGGGCTTTCCAACAATTATGAAAGTTCAGGTGAAACTTTTATTTGATAGCCAGCTTTTGTATCCATGATTTCATTTCCTCTTCACTTTCTTTTTTTTATCATAGGGCAAACAACACGTAGGCTTTATCATCATTACGAAACACGTTGTTGTTTTGGTGCCTTGGCAGTTGTTAGCTTTAGTTATAGTAGTAAACCTATCAAATAAACAGTCGATAATCTCGTCTTAATCTAAACTGAAACAAAATTTCAAGTTTATTGAGAGACTCATCTATATTTCCGAAAACAGCAAGGACTTAAATTTCAGCTAAACCTAATTCCCATTCACTTGAACCAACATCGACAGCATGCTGTAGTCTTCCAGAATAATTCCATATTTTGTTCTCTGGGAACATATCCATAAAAGCTGTACGAAACCAGATTAGATACTCCATCCAGCAGAATATTCGGATATCAAAACGTTTTTCAGCAGAAGAATGTTCCTACACTCTGTTACCATGCTTTAATGAACTGTAGAGTTTTTCACCATGCATTTTCATCCTCTTCTATAAACTCACTGACATGGTTGCTCCAAATTTCCAACACTTCAACAAGATGTAACATGATAGAGGCAACAGCTAAATGGATAATTGCATCTCCATCACCACAATGAGCGGATCTCTCTCTCTCTCTCTCTGTATGTGTGTGTGTGTGTGTTGCTTAAAATAGGGATAAATAACATAACGTTGAACTTCCAGTAAAGCTTCTTTTACGGATCCTGTATTTAGAGATATCATTTCTAAATGATATCTCTAAATACGTTCACCTGAAGAAGCCCTCCTCGGACGTCGAGGTCGGGTACCCCTGTCGGTATGGTTTCATCACCAGTGCTACATCTCTGTTTTTCCAAGTACTTCACATCTGAAGTCAAATATACCACTAGACGATATTCTCAACAGTTTGTCAAGACCAGATACGCGTCTCCGAAAGTTCTCAGCACAAATGACCAGCAGCCATGTCTATCCTCATTAGATAAAGTGAATATTTCAGGGGGTCACACGATTTAACATTCTTGAGCACCTACGTTTCGTTTAGGAGAGGATCGATCAATTATCGTGTGCTGCACACACTTCTCTATACTAATCCGATTTGAAAATGAACAGTTATTACCATCAGGGAAACGACCTCATTTTCCGGAGACAAAACGCAAATAATCATAATATAGTTCGCCCACCGTTTGTAGGTCCCTGCTTCGCGTCTTTCCAAGAATAGTCGATTCATGCTGAAGGGGAGAAAGAAATGAAGGACGTATGAATTGGTCGCCAACTACCGAAATCACGTGCTTTATAGGTAAAATTTTCCAACTGTTATACAAGCAACATAGTTAACTACAATAATCATAAAAGAGAAGTTAATTTTCCTACCGGTAATAATAAACAATCATCCCACAATACGGACTGATTACCCTGTTATCGGAATGGATTCTCCTTTTTCTAAGATGCGCAGAAGTGTCGAAGGATCTCTAATAGGTGGGCGAACTACAATTCCACCCACTAACGCCTGCACGTACCCAACTCGGTTCTGGATAAGATCGCTATTTCACTAATAGATCCAGAATACCACTTCGAACTCTTCGTTTTAGTACTTTGTCAATATCGTAAAATTCTGGTCTGACAATCGTTTGCATTTCATCAGCATAAAATCATCCAGAATTTCTTTTCTACTAGTGTCTCGGAGCCGATAGTTCACAGGAGTGGTAAGTAACACGTTCTTCTTAACAGATATTTTCTCGGTCCATGAAAATGTTGCTTCCTTATGAATTTTTTATTTTATTTATTTATATTTTTTTTTGTTTGGAGATACGCACAATTAAACAGTACCCGACGCAGTTCTTATTTCTGTCCATTTAACCATTCGTATATTTTATCCTCGTCCCCGTGATTCACTTTTTCAGGAGCCATCCTGATAGATCTTGGTTTAGATAAATTACACTGTATCTTTATATAAATTATACATTAAGCTCAGGTAGCACATCAGCATATCGACAGGTATTTTTATAAGTGAAATAAAGCCACATGCGGCCTCGTAAAGTGCAGTGAAATCATTTTACTATGGATGCTTCGGTGTCACATTTATTCCCCGTTTTTCAAGTAAAGCATGCACATGTTTATTTCAACATTCTTTTCCTCTATCCACCTGCATCTGTATAGTATCATCTGCAGCCTGTACGATCTTGGGGATAGCCTGTAATACTTAAAAACCCCGTTGGTTTTGAGAGGATGGGGGTTCATCCTTTATGGAAAAATAAATCAATCTTAGTTAATGAATATTTAAAACGATTATATATCTAGCAATAGCACTTAACTCCAGCAAATCACATTGATATTGGTGAGAAATTCCAATTACATTTTGGTTTCCACGTCTAAACCGACGTTTCATAGGTTTATGAAATATATAGAGAGAGTGACCTTCCAAGCAACGTTTATATCTCTGATATTATGCTGAGAAGCTCCTCGTAAAGATGTTATGCTTCGATACCCTGATGGGTTCGACAAATAGAAATATATTTTTCTTAAATCATCAACCACTGACATCTTAACATCAAATAAACATAGATAAACACTGATTAAGACTAAATACATTTTATTAGACAACCATTTACATGAATGACAATGACGAACGCAAACAGCTCCGCTGAGAAATCATCATCACCACTTGGTGTGAAGTCCTATATAAATATCCTATATAAAAAACATTATATATCTGCAACGTGCATTCAGTACCATCTTTACTAAATAGCAATTCACATTCCACTATCACTGAAACGTAGAATATCTTTTCATAAATGATGATGATAATACTTCCAAGAACTGACCATCCGTCAGAGAACAAGATTTCAAAACCGTCTTTACAGAAACATTATTGTAACTGTACGCAAGAACCTTTGACATGAGACAAAACATATTAGCATTTGCTTCCAAAACATAAAGATGTCGGGAAATACTACTTGACCGCTCGATGATCGAAAAAAAAAT
Organism: Typopeltis vanoorti; assembly: GCF_054136105.1. Classification (NCBI taxonomy): domain Eukaryota; kingdom Metazoa; phylum Arthropoda; class Arachnida; order Uropygi; family Thelyphonidae; genus Typopeltis; species Typopeltis vanoorti. Next base: position 40,020 of record NC_143569.1, read on the forward strand.
ACATCTGAATCTCACTGTATCACTCTGTCACCTCTAAAAAAAATGACCAAGATTTCCATCCACTCTCACGGTGAAGGGGAACAGAGAAAATTCTCATCTTCCTTTTTTTACTGCAGATATCACTTGATTTCTGGAAGTGATATCTAGTCCCAGGTCGACCTACATATTAAAAACACTCGGTCACGTGCCGTTCTTCCAACTGGTGGAATAGCTGATGTAACAACCAACTAAGGAACTTCCTCCCAACCTTAAAACATACGCAGCACCGTGACGTAATACATAGCTAACCGACCACCACGTAGCACAGAAGGCGTCTTCATCAAAAGTCCATTGGAAATTAATTTTTGATAAGGAGAAAATGACTTTCCTCTCATCAAAAGTGTCTTGGAAACCAAATCATGATGGGATGTGAAATCCAAAATCGTGACATCAACTACATGCGACCTCAAAATCTACACAGCTGGACAACGTGTCTGTGCAACTTGAGGTTGTCGAATTAAAACTCCCATTAAAAGTTACTTTTGAGGTGTATATATCTACTACAGCTTTTGTTAATTTTGACTGCTTGTGATCTAGAAGTTAAATTACTTTTAAACTAGGCATAAGCACAAACCTTATTCCCATGGTCTCCAATTTTTAATAAAATATCACAGGATACTGTGGCAAAAGCTTTCTGAAAGTCTAGAAAAAGGGATAAAGTTAGTTTGTATTAGTTTTCTGATGAGTAAATCAATTTTGTCAAATTCAGCAGCACGTATTGAGTAATTAATTTTGTTTTAAATCCATTCCTGTTCTGTAACATTTTTTAGTAAACCAACTAAAGAGATTGGTCTAATATTTTAAGATCATTTTCCATCCTTTTTTTATAAATTGGTATTACGACAGCTTTCGTGAATTCTGTTGTAAATACCCCAGTCATCACTGATAAATTGAAGAGAGTCACCAAAGCTTTGTTATTGAACGTCGAATCACGCTACATCGTCTACCGAGCAGACAGACGCGTGTGGGTGTGACGGATGCTCGATGAACGTCTCTTACCAGAGTGAGTAATCCCAACTATGAAATTCAGGGATGGCGATTTGAATGTATAGTCCTGTTTTTCCTGATTTTGCCTCGCACTTCTGTTTCTAGCGCCACGAATATTGAACTTGGAGAATTATTTGAACATTCTGGGCTTTTTAATGCTTCCTACTTTGTGACGTGTCTACAGAACTAACTCTTTCATTGTCTCTTATAGCAAGTTAACTGACGTTCGTGACCAGAAACAATTCATTCGATTTCAATCCTGTTAAAAGTCTATGGGATGTACTGGAGCGTCGGGTGAGGTCAAGAGACATCCCCCACAATCCAGGAGCTCATTACATTCCTATTGGAAGAATGGTCCAAAATTCCCTATCGTACGCTTGTGGAAAATATGCCCCATAGGACCGCTGTAGTCATTGCAGCCATCCTTCAATTTATTAAGGTGGCTGTTTGTTCCTCGCATTATGGTGTGGGTTTGTAAACAACTGTTTGCTGCGCCATTGTAAACATCTCTGCGCCTTTGTAATATTTGTCTGTTATTCTCTTATTATATTATCTTTCCTTTGCCTATATGTTTTCTGGCTGCCCCCTTTGAGATATTTTACTATTGCCCTTTCTCTCGGGTTATCCACTATCTATGTATCGTAATTCACTCTTTCATACAAAACTTATTCTACCTTCCGTACTTACTATCGTATGCCTAAGAGTACTGGAAATTTATTTGTTTAGACTGCGCCACTGGAATCCTTTTTCTCGGCATAAGATTTGGTAATAAGTCCGGCAGTTTTCTCTCACATAACTTCCTTCCAATCAATTAACATATACAGTCGTGGTCCACATGCACATATTATCGTCTCTATTACCTTGTTTGTTTCTCGCTTACAGGCCCAAGTTACTGGGCTACTGGCATCAGAATATCTGGCACCAGCAATCATATCAAAGTGAATGTCACTTAAGTCACGCCTTTTACTCCATTCTAATTTATCAAACACATGAAAAACAACCGCTTGATACCTGTTGACCTGATGAATTAAGCAAATTGCAGCCACGTGACTCAAAATGTTCAGGAACAGTTCAGTTTCCTAAAAATTAGTGAGTTGTAAACATTCGCTTGTTTAGAATAAAAAATGCATTCATCGAAATTGGTTCTTATATTATTACTATAGGAATATGTTATTGCCATAATAAATTGTTATAGGGAAGAAAAACATTTCTTATATATAAAAAATATGATGTCGTGTTATGTACTTTATATATATATATAAATATATATATATATATATATACTTTTTTTTTCAACTGATAATGAGTTAGCCAGTCTCATACGGTAGTGTTAGGGTTTTTCTGAAGGAAATGTATACATTCTGCAAGATAAAAAACTAGATAATACAATTTGAATACTTGTCCAGAGAATACTCGCAATTGTAAAGCGCACTACGCAGAACGGATTTTCAGAGCATTAATGAGGCTTTTTTCTCTGAAGCAAGTTACTTGGCTGTGTTACTCCTCTTACCTTATAAAGGGAAAAGGAGATCATTATTGTTGTGCCGGCTTCGTTAGATAAGTCGATAGGGCCTCAGTACTCCAGCCAACAGGCTGTGTATTCCAGTCTTATTGTAATAAGGATGTCTATGAATGTCTTTATGTAATATTCTGTGAATGTCTTTATGTAATATTCATCGCTCATGCAAAACCACCATCCTGCTTATTATTATTATTATTATAAAACTCTCCATGGAGTCAAAGAATCATCATGGGAGGTCCACTGTTATACACACAGTTTATCATACTGTGCCTTAAATATATTCACTGTCTCTGCACACACCACGCTCTCGGGCAAAGTATTCCAATCACTCACCACTCTCCATACAAAAATCCTGCTCCTCACTCCCTTGCTCACACCCTCCTTATACAGCTTCCAGGAATGACCTCTTGTTCTCCTGCTATCCTCACCCATTCTGTGCAAAACCTCCCCGACGTTAATCTGGTAATAACCACTCAACAGCTTATATGTCTCAATCATATCCCCCCTCCTCCTTCTATCCACCAATTTCTGCAAATTGCACTTTGTCAATCTGTCTTCATACTCTACATTCCAGAGACCAGAAACTACCTTAGTCAATCGCCTCTGAACTTTTTGCAATGCAATTTCATCTTTTTGAAAACCAGGTGACCAGATCTGTGCACAGTAATCCATATGTGGCCTGATCAAAGCCTTATACAAAGGAACCATAACATCCTTACTTCTACAAGTCAATGTCCTCCGCATCAGTCCCATTATCCGCTGTGTTGTCTTCACTATTTTAGTAACATGTCCCCGAAATTTTAGGTCCTTGTCTACAACTAAAACTAAAAGGTAGAGGAAATGAGAGATCTGGGAGTGATCCCAGATCTCTCATTTCCTCTACCTCTTACAATATATTTGCACCGATTGTGTACTTTACATCCCATCTCTGCTTCCCAAATTTCAAAACCTTACACTTTGAGACATTGAATTGACATCCCCACTTATTTACCCATTCAGACAGTGTATTCAAGTCCTCTTGCAAAGCTACAGCATCCACACTACTCCTGATAGCTCTGCCCAACTTTGCATCATCCGCAAACAACTGCACATCACCATTCAGACCTCTCCAGATATCATTTACATACAAATTAAACAGCAATAGACCCAAAACAGACCCTTGAGGTACACCACTAGTAACTTTCCTCTTCTGGGATATCGCTCCTCCATAGACAACTCGCTGATACCTATCAGACAACCGATCTCCAATTCAGTGAACCAATCTACTGTTCAGCCCCGTCCTTTCCAATTTAATAACCAGCTTGTCATGTGGAAATTTATCAAACGCCTTTGCAAAATCTAAATATACCATACCACTGTATATGCAATACCCTTATCCAACGCATTTGTCACTTTATTATAAAAAGTAAGCGTTGCTAAAGCATGATTTTCCTTTAGTAAATCCATGCTGGCCACCAAAGAGTATTTTTCTGTTGGCAACCCAATTCTGAACTTTATTCCTAACTAACTTCTCTAATACCTTGACCACAACTCCAGACACACAGACTGGTCTATAATTCAAAGCCTTACTCTTATCACCTCCCTTATGAATTGGAACAATTTTACCTTCTTTCCACTCTTTTGGAACTTGAACCAGTGAGAGACTCATGTTGAAAAGATATACAAAAGCTGTTGTTAACTCTCTGGCACATTCCCTCAAGACACGTGGTGAAATAGCATCAAGTCCCACAGCCTTATTTACATCAAGTCTATTCAATTCCTCATATACCTCTTGTTCACTTACTAACAGTTCCTCCTCCTCCTTTTCTCCCACTACTTTCAAGTTCTGCATGATGTCACATTCGCAAGAGTGTGACATCATGCACTTTATGAAATATAAAGTGATTTGAAATGTTCTATGAAATGTTTGAAATGAAACACTCCATATCTCCACCTTTATCTGGTCTCGTTGAGACCAGATAAAGGTTCCTCACGTCATAGACAGGAATCGAACCGAGGTCTTTTCGATCAAAGGGCTTCGTCTATATCGACTGAGATATGGAGACTCTCGCTATCATACCTGGTATTCACGTAAATAATATTAGCTCTTGGGTGTAATAATATTCGGATGCAATGTCATGCGCATATTTTCCCATAGATATGTGCAACTAAGGCCAGCCGGTAGTTCCACTCCAGGTGGCAAAGCTGATGTCGTGTTATGTGCTTTTTGGTTTTCATTACGGTTTAAGTGTATGAAAATTAAAAAGACAACATAGATTAACAGTGAGTTAAAAAACCAGATGGAAAGAATAAATAAGAGAAATTAGGGGAAGCTAAAGTGGAAAAGAATGTTATAAAATAAAGAAATACATAACAGTTTTAATAAAATGTTCACTTATTATTAATAATGCCCCCAAAAGATACAAATTAGTTTCTTGGGGGAAAAAAATATTCCGCTTTCTCAGAGAGTGATTTGTTATTCGATGGAACAGTGATCTCTCTATTCAGTCATACATCCAGCGTTCACTTCACACACACATATATATTTACATAGGTGTGTTAAGAACTTATGTTATAAATATATAAATTGTAGAACAAATATGCATAAACTGTATAAAGTTATATAAAAGTATAAGCGATAAATTTATAAACTTTATTTATTGCTTCCCTCCTTCCTCTTGAGGAGAAAAATGCATACTGCTGAGCACAGAACAATCATCAAAAATAATGACTTATTTTTCTTTTTAAATCTTATTAAAAAAAAACAGTTTAAATAAGAGAACAATAGGAATCAAAAATTCCTCATTGTTATTCGTTTGGTAAACAATAAGTATAAATTCTGTTTTGGTTTGCACTATTAAAAAACAGGGGCATAGGAGTCGAGCCTCTGAGGATTATATTCATCAAAACAGCAAGTGCTTCATTCGTACATAATATTCTGTGCTTCATCAAGAACTTAACAAATTGCAGAGGGTTCAGACTTAGGAATCGTACAGTAGGAAGGAATGGATTAATAATAGTACGTAGGCCGCCAACTCTATGGGGCAATTTTCGATTCCATTCTGCTTTTGTCCAGCGCATGATGGAATCTAAAAGGACCGCTTCAGATGGAATATGAAGCACGGACATTTTAAGAATCATTTTCACAGTTGAGGCATGAGCACTAATAAAAAAAGGGGAAGAAATCACAATGTTAGTATCTCTAGAAAACACAAATAGACAACGTTTTCTTAGCTTCCTTATATGCAGTGAACTTGAGAATTCATATAGCTGGCATACATTGTCGGGAGTAATGTTATCGTATAGATATTTGATGCATCGTTTGCGCAGGTCAAGTACCATATATCTGTCGGCTATAACTGTAACATCCATTGCATGTTTCACGTCCAGAAGTACGAAGTGTTCCGTGTATATATACCTACACAAATAAAAAATTAAAAAAATTAACAAATAAATAAATAATGAAATAAGAATAGGAAACAGACATTTAAAGACAAACATGAAAATTGCGAAATAAAGAAAGTCGCTGTTTCATTAGTTCATTCTAGTTCCAAACTTGTAAAGAGAAGCTTGCTTCCTGTTAGAGTTGCTTTCGAGCATGCTTTTGCATCCTGTAAGAAGATGCCAAGTAAAGATTCAATTCCATTTTAAATTAAGAGTTATAAATGGATTCATCTTTAATTTTTTATTATGTGAATGATGTTATAAATGTAAGAAAAGAGAATTTGTTTTTTTCATTCCCTTCCCCTCTACCACAACCAGGAATTCATATCATCACCACCGCAACAGGTTGCTTCGACTTGCAGATATTCGCAAAGAACTTAAACTTTATTACAAAATGGAGAGGAGTTAAAAAAAAAACTTATGTTCCCAGTCACTTTGGTTTAATAACAGATGGTAATGCTTTACTGTAGTGTGAGTGTGTATGATTTTACACTGGATTTATATATAATAAATAAATCCAGTGTAAAAATCCAGAGTAATAATAAATACGTTTTTATGAAAAAAGCTGCAATGCAGCTTTTTTTATTAAAACGTATTTATTATTACTGATAGAATGAAATAACTACTGACTACCTTTCATTTTGTGCAGGAACAGTCTATCATGCGTAGTTGCTTTACCACTTATAAATCTGCTGCTATATATATTTCCAAATAGTGTATATATATATATATATATATATATATACTATGTGGAAAGAAGTCAACGTAAGTCATAGTGTGAGGAACAAACACCAATAACGCCCACTTTAATAAGATGAAGTGATCTCCTTTCGCTGCGATGACTGCAGAAATCCTAAGGAGCATGCTTTCCACAAGTGTGTGCGATTGGAATCGATGGAACTTTTGGAACATTCTTCTTGTGGGCATGTAATGAGGTCCTGGACTGTTCTGAGGTGGACGTCGCTTGGCCTAACCCGACGCTTCAATTCATTTTCATCCTGCAGATATATAATAGGGTGCAAATCAAGGCTCTGTAGAGGCCAATCCAGTGTGCTGGCGTTCTTGACCATAAACCACGCAGTTCCACACAAAGTAGGAAGCATTGCATTGTCCAGAATGTTGAAATAACTCTTCAAGTTAAATGTTCGCGGGACCAGAAACAGAGCTCCGAGACACAATCAAGAAAAACAGGACTATACATTCTCACCGCCACCTCCGAATTTCTTAGTTGGGGATTACGCACTGTGCACGCTATTTTCACCACTGAAGGCGACACTACATGTTGGTTGGGGTAATGTTACTTGCATATTGCGATCCTACCCATGTTGTAAGCCTCGGTTCTGAATGTTTTGTGCATATCTAGTCGATGCGCAAAAAACGCCGCATTCATTGTGTCGACGTAAGAATGGTTTTTAAATATTATCCTTCGTATTAACCTACGGTCAAGTTGGGTTAGTGTGATTGGTCATGCACTACGGGTAGTACTTGCAGTAGACTCCCTGCGCTCTCATCTCAGTATGGTACACTGACTGTTGACCTGGAATGGCCAAATGTTTCATCAATTTGCCGAACAGATAGGCTTGTAATATGGAATCCTATTACAACGTCACTTTCAAACTCCATTAGTTCCCTTCTCGCAGTTTCACCCGTACACTGTTGCACTGACTTGGGAGCATCATATTCCTTCAGTTTATACCAGCTGCAAGCACGTGATTCTTTAAATGCACGATACACTGTGCATCTGTTGGGGATGTCCGTAGACTTCTTTTTAAGCAGCGTAGATGTGTTTATGGCTTATTTAAATTAACATGTATTGGAAGCGTTATTTCTAAGTCGCTCTGAAGATTTTTGTTACTATATTTTTACTAAAAATAAATATTTTTATCATTATTAAGATTAAATCGCTATTAAGATTCAATTAACTTCAAATGGTGTAATTACAAATATGCTCGGAAGTGCAAATAGAGTGGTTGGTCATGGAATGGGCTGTTTCTAAATTTTATTGATTGATTACTTTTCTTTCATTTTGTTTATTTATTATTATTATTATTATTATTATTATTATTATTATTATTATTATTATTATCCCCCAGAAGGAACACTGCCTTGTCGTGACGGTGGGGCTTGCGTGCTTAAGTGATGTGGAGAGCTATTCTGGCGGTAGCATAGAATAGCTCTCAGCAGGACCACCCTAGTCAGACAGGTCTCAACTGATAAGTCAGACTAATAGTGTTCCATCCCCATCTTTATATGGGGAAAAGTAAGAAGAAATCCATACCGGATCAGTTAACACCCGGGTCATTAACTACTGTGGCAAATGATGGGGATCCTGGATTTCAGGCGACAGGGGGTGGGGGCGATAGGAACCAGCTCTTCAGGGCAGGAAGCTGAATAGCGACTGGAAGAAACCAAACGTAAAAATTGGACTACAGAAGAAAACAGAAGTATGAAAGGGTTTTATAGATCAACACCAGAAAAACGTTTTAGAGAGCGTATGCATTTAATTTGGAAACAAAAATGTCCAGAATCTGCAATAATAGAACAAAGGCTTACTAAGAGAATTTCATTTTCCGTAACAAAATATTTACTGAACTTGAGCTGCAAGAGTTACGAAATAAACCAACAACTCAAGTAACAGCAATTTATTATATATATATATATATATATACTTGTCCGAACACCTAACGTCTTATTATCAGAAACTATTCTAACAAACAAGGAAAGTAAAAACAGAAAACATTTACCAGTTTATATGGATAAGAGACAGCAAAATATTCCTTAAAAAGACACAAGACGCAAAAACCAATCCAAATAAAATCCGTAGACGACCTCAACAGGCTGTCATATTAAAAGGAATATTGACAACTCGTAAAGTAGGGAACAGCATATCAACCTACATGAATACAGACCATCAAGCAGACGTAATCACCCCGGAACATAATAATTGCCACTTTCTGAAATCAATAACAGAATGGAAACAAGTGACTATCTCCAAAAAAGGACTATCTATTCTCCACATCAGCATTAGAAGAATTCAAAAATACTGGCTGACCCTGCAAGCTTATCTAAAGGAAGATATAGACAACATAGACATTTTAATACTGACTGAAGTATCTACGACAAACAAAGAGGCAACCATTTACCAAATGCCAAACTTCAAACAAACAACACAAACACTGCAGACAAAATAAACGAGGCGGCGGTATAATAATATTTACCAAACATAAACTAGAAGTAATAAAAATAAACTATAAACTCGAATACGCATAAAACATATGCATCGAAATTAAAATCATCAAACAATAAAACTCCTTGATATTAAACGCAATATACAGACCACCCAACTTAAGCACCACAAATTTTGTAGAAGAACTAAACAGATGGCTTTCAGCCACGAATGAAGGCGCCTCAGAATACTTGATAATAATAGGAGACATTAATATAAACATTAGGAACATAAATAACAACACACAGAACAATACCTAGACCTCTTATCAGCAAATACCATAACCCCATCCATACAGACGTATACACGAGAGGAGATAGTCGGAAACACAACAACCTCATCCTGCATTGATCATATAAATATAAGAGCCCCTCCAAACAGTCACACAGCAGCCGTCATAACATGCAAACTGGCAGACCATTATTTCACAGCATTACGGTTACACACTGAACCAGAACCCATAAAACTCACTGAGACTACAAAACAGTATTATAGCATTCTAAACGAAACAACAGAAACGACGAAATCAAAAAAAAGAAAAACAGACTGATGCAGATAGCATCTTTAGACTCTTCTTAAGCTGTATATTATAATCTTAAACTTGCCTTTAATAAAATATAAAACATAGCATTAACAAAAAAAAAAAAAAATACGCACCGAAACAAAACAGAATTCATGGATAACAGACAACATATTAACAGACATACAAAGAAATTATGACCCATGGAAACAACTTAAAAAGTCGCCAAACAATATTGCTTTACAAGATGAATACAAGAGAAAACAGAATCTCCTAACAACACAGATTAGAACGGCAAAAAGAAACTGCTACATCAACAAATTCACAACAGCTCAGAATGACATAAAGGAAACCTGGGACCTGATTAATGAAATGCTGGACAATATGCACAGAACCACTACCTCAGAAACAATAAAACACAGCTTTGCTTGCGACCCCAAATCCCTCAAACAGTTGGCAAACAACTTTCATCAGCACTTCGTGAACTCTGTCTAAGAACTACAAGAAACAATCTTTGCTCACACAAACGAACATTCTCCACCAGGTCCTCGAGCAACCCAGTCGATGTGGTTCCCCACAGTAACAAAAGAAGAACTATCACTGGCAATTCAACAAATTAACCCTAACAAAGGACCGGGGATAGACGGAATCAGACCAAAAGACATCAAGTAACACTCAACCAACCTACTTCCAGTTATACAAAAACTGTTAAATAAAATCTTCGAAATGGGACACATACCTGAAACACTAAAGACCGCATTAATCACACCCATACACAAACATGGAAAAAGCAACATTATAAGTAATTACAGACCCATCGCCACGTTGTCTGTAATCAGCCAAATCATGGAGCGCATCAGAAACTCTCCACATACGTTGAAAAATTTCAAATCATACCCAAAACACAATATGGCTTTCAAAAGAATAAAGGAACAGCAACACTCCTTGAAGATTTCATAGACCTAATAAACACTGCATTGTATAAAAACAGAATAACATTAGTCGTATTCATTGACCTAACAAAAGCATTTGACACACTAACACACAAAACCTTATTAACGAAACTAACGCATAACGGAATTGGGGGTCGTCTACTCCAGTGGTTTAAAGCATACATGACAAACAGGAAGCACATCACACGTATGGTCTCAGCATTCAGCAAAGCGGTACCAGTAATAACCTGCGGAGTACTGCAAGGAGCTGTACTATTTCCCATTCTATTTAACATATACATACACGACATAAGCCACCTTCCCCTAAAAATTAAAATCTTCCGACACGGCCATAGTATCCATTCACAAGAACAACAATTCAAATAACGCTTACACGAATATGCAACACTACATCAATCAAATCATAACTGGTTAACCGAAAATGGCATATTAAACCCTGGGAAAACAAAGCTAATGATATTCAAAAACCCCCAAACCCTGCCCATAGAAACTAACTATCTCACTATCTGGCATTCACCTTCCAATACACAAAGCGCTGAACCTTAAACCACAAACATCATACAGGTGAAAACAACACGCTATCTCAGACTTTTCTTCGATGCTGATCAAAGTGGGAATAGCCATATAAACTACCTACACACCAAGCTTAGAATAATAGCAAGCAAACTATACTGATTGAAAGACATAACCCCGACACACATAAAAATACTAATCTACAAAGCATCGGGTGAAAACATTTTAAGATACGCATTCACATCATATGTATTCTGCGCAGACTACAGACTCAACAGGTTACAATGGTTGCAAGATAAAATGGTAAAACTGATATTCTGGGAACAACCCACACTTATGCAGGCAGCACGGACAGAACACAAAATATTTAAGGTGAAATACCTATGCCACTTGAGAGTCATGTTAAAACATTACTACAGCCTAATCTATAGTGTAACCAGAACAACATACCAGATAACAAGACCACAGTTAACAAACTACATAACATACAAGTACAACAATCAGAATGGCAAAGCCACCCGAAACTTCTACATACCTGACATGACAAACAAACTGCCGTTCGATGACAGAAACCTTGGATCATACAGAGAACTTAAACACACGCTATATAAATATTATAGCGAGAATGAAAATTAGAGAAATTCCTGTTTCTCTCTCTCACTCCCTCACATACACACACACACAAAACCTATGACAAACCCCTTCTCAAAAAACACCACTACAAGGACACGAACAAACACACCATGTCCAAATCCATCTACTTGCAAAAAAAAAAAAAAATTTAACTGCGTAATAGCAGATGAAGCCTTCCAAGCACGTACCAACAAACAATACACTCAACATCTGGCTTGTGCATAGTATAGAAACATAACCATGAAACCACTGCCATCTATTATCTTCCTCAGATATCCTGTGTAAAGCTTCGAAGAAGAAATCAGAAATGCCTCCCAAAATTATTATTATTCTATTATTATTCACTAAAAAAAATTCTGTATAATCATCACTGTTAATATTAGAACTGTGTTGTAAATGCATAATACAGAGTCAAAGAGTGTTATTAAAATTATTAACTGAAATCCAATGTAGAAATATTTTGTAAAATTATACTCAAGATAATTATTGTATATATATGTGTAATTTTGCAATGAACAAAAATATTATTTATTAAAAAAATTATTATTTGAAAATATTAATTACCTGCAAGTATCTGTTATTCACAATTATAATGTATTATAAATATTATATATATATATACAGGGTGTTCGGGATAAATTTGACATATTTATAATTAATTATATTTTTCCGTAAGTTACATGTATTAACACACACTTCTCTTCATTTAAAAGTTTGGACCCTTCTTCATTCATATACAAGATGTCAGAAAGGATGGATAGCTGGAACCCACCTGAATCATGGAAGAGAATAACTTGTATCATGATGATTCGTGCCCGCCATCAAAATAAGGATATTACGACTGCTGCCCAATGCTCCCTGAATACAGTAAAAACAATCAGGCATGAACTAGAGACTTGCAATGGTGACTACGAGGATGTAGCAAGAAGAAAGATCCCTAGCAGACGATCTGATTGCGTTCGTACAGCAGAATTCCTCGCAAATCTGCAGGAACAGGTGTTGAAGAACCCTGGCATTGGAATTCGGGCTTTGTTCGTGGAGTTGCTAACTGTAGTCAAGCCCTGGATAACAAGGGTAGCCAATGGTAGGCCGTATGTATGGCAGCAGGATTCGGCCCCTTGCCACACCTCTGGGAAAAGTCAAAAATGGTTGTCTGAAAATTTCTACGACTTCACCAGTCCAAATGTTTGGCCTCCAAACTCCCCAGACCTTAACCCCATGGATTATTTTGTATGGGGCGCAGTTGAAAAAGACACCAATCGCACTTCCAGTAATACAAAAGCCCAGTTAATGGATAAAATTAAAACAGTTTTTGCGGCCCTTCCCAGGGAGACTGTAGCATCAGCTTGTTCGAGGTTCCGAAGCAGAATTGAAGCTGTGATCGATGCTAATGGTGGTTATTTTGAGTAAATCTTGTTGATAGTATTGTAATTAACTCTGCCTGTAATGTTTTTTTGTCAATTCATTAAATATAATAGATACAAAGAAGATTTTCTTTTTCCTTACGAAACTGTCAAATTTATCCCGAACACCCTGTATATATATATATATATATATATATATATATATATACACACACACATACACATGTATATATAATTATTATTCTATCTATGTATGTAATTTATCTAAGATATAATAATAAAATGTTTAAAAAATATTATTAATCACTTGATTACAAATATATAACCATCCAACATCCATCCAACATAAAAACACACAGATTAGTGAAACAATACATTCACTCAGGTTGAAACAATAGAATAACTTGGAATTTACTTCGATGCAGATATGAACTGGAATAATCACATAAACCATCTACCAAACAAACTGCGAACAATAACTGATAAACTCTACAGGTTAAAAAGACAGTTCCCACATACCTAAAAACACTAATATACAAAGCACTATGCCAAAATATGCTAAGATACGCTATAACAACTTATGCTTTCTGTGCACCCAACAAACTAAATAGATTAATGTTGCTACAGTACAGAATGATAAAACTGATCTTTTGGGAACAAAGAAACAATACCGACTATATACAATGCAATGTCAGAACACAAAATACTAACAGCAAAATACTTGTCACTATGCAGCTTTGCTAAAACATTATTTCGATGCCAACTACAGGACAGTCAGAAATACATACCGTATAACAAGACCTCAGACAACTAATTATATCACATATAAATACAATAATCACTACAGAAAGGCCACACGAAGCTTCCACATCCCAGTCATGCTAAATAAACTATGGTTTGAATACTGGAACCTTACAAACTGCAATAGCCTGAAAAGAGCCCTAAGGACATACTATAAACAAGAAACACGCATCCTGCTGCATGCCTTATAAATTTAATGAAACACAATATATTCATGCTTTCCAGTTCAGTGCTGCATTAAGACATTCCAAATTACCTCGTGTGCATGCACACATTGTGCGTGTGTGTGTGTTCAACCTATGTCTGTAGTCGATACCAGACCTATTAAATATCAGCCTATTTCCCAACACAGCAATCGAACCAATAAATAATAAATAACCGATGTCATCCTCAGATAAGCTTGATAAATAAGCTTCAAAAATGAAAGCTGAGAAACTACATCTCAACTAGGATAAGCAAAAAAGAAAAAATATATATCCATATATTACAATTAAGTGCCATAGTTAGTGCTTAAATACATTGAATCAAAAATGGTAAATATGTACATATATATATATATATATATATATATATATATATATATAGTAACTCATTGTTATTGTATAAATGCTGTCAAAATGTTATTCAATCGCATCTATAAATTACCAAGTACAGTAACTATTATTAATACATTATATAGAAAAAAAAAGGAAAATTTGTATTAATTTCATTGTTACAAAAAAAAAAAAAAACAGAGCTATATCTATTCAAGGTATACATTTTTGGTCGTTTTTATAGACAAATACACTTTTATTAATACAGACCAGTATTTTACAAATAAACATTTATTAAAACCTACCAGTTTGCTGGCGAAACTGGTAGGTTTTAATAAATGTTTATTTGTAAAATACTGGTCTGTATTAATAAAAGTGTATTTTTCTTTTAGAGCTATATCTGTTGTAAATATGTAATCATACATAAATCATGTGTTGTATATATGTAATCGCAATACGTAATCATAATTTTAATAATAAAAAATTATTGAATTTTAAAAATATATTATAAACGAGAAGGCGTTGTGTAGGCACACGGCGATATCGCTGATCCCGTTTTTATAGTTTTAAAGTGGTTCTAACCACTGTTTTTAATCTGAAAGTGTTCCAAGTAATTCCTCTCATGACGTCGATGACAGTGGTTTAAAATTCATCGAAATCGGCTAATAAGAATCCATAATTTTGAGTGCAGAAAATTAAACACAGTAGACCATAGTCAACAACGAGAGAAGAACAAAGGACGTCGCCATCTTTACAGTCACGCTACAGTTGCTCAAGGGAAAAAAAAGGTGAGTCATGAAGTGTATCAAATGCCTGAAGGATTTATCGTCGGACGGAAATCATATAACCTGTAGGAAATCTTCACTTTACATGTTCTAGCCTTTCAGAAACAACCTGACAGCATAAATCCAACACAAAGCATGAGGAATGGAAGTGCTTATTCTGCAGGGAGAACAAATAAACGCTGCCACACACACATCGTAGCCGATTATATCAGACAAGGAACTGAACAGACAAAAAATATAGGTGAGTCCTATAATTTGAATTCTTTAAATATACTAATAGAAAAAGGTTTAGAGACTATAAAAGTCAGTTTAGTAGATCTTTTCCAAGAACTCTTTGATAAACTGAATGAACAAATAACAAAAAAAATCTAGCGAATATTAGGATTTTGTTAAACATTATAATTTAGCAGTGAAAGAAGTCTTGCAAAGAATACGGTAAAAAATATCAAAATTAGTGTTAACGTCTAACTTGAAGGCAACATAATTTGATGAAAGAGACATCCGAACTCCGTCAAGAACTTAATTCCTTTAAACTGCAATACGAACTTTTAAATCAGCAACAATATAAAGAAAATCTTGTCATAAACGGTCTTCTTGAAACTGCACCTACAGAAACCCTCAGAGACGTAGTTTTAAAATTAACCATGCAATTGAGATCCCCCTACAGCATAGCGACATTCAGACCGCAAATCGAATTCCAAGGAAGAACAAAAAAACAAGGCTTGCCATGCACCACTCATAGTTACAAGCAAGTCCACAAGTGACAACCTCATAAAAGCCAGCAGACTGAAAAAAAACAGTTGCCAAGGGATTGAACACATTGCAAGACAAAATACCAATTTTCCTTTCTGAATATTTAACATCATTCAACGAGAATCTGTTGTACAAAAGCTCAGAAGACATAGATAGGCTGCCACAGTGAAAGAAAATAATAAAACGACTCCTAATTAGATCAAAAGAAGACCACAACAAAAAATGAATGTGAACCATCCGTCTGGTGTTATTTCAGTTTGATCAGACCTCTCAAACATCAACCTTCTTCCAACACAGCAATCAAACCAATAAACAATAACTAACCGGTGTCATCCTCAGGTAAGCTTAGAGCTTCGAGGGTGCAAGCTGAGACATTACATCTAAACCGAGATCAACACAAATAAAAAAAAAAAATCGTTTGTTACAATGAAGTGCTGTTGTTGCAGCTCTTAAAAATACATTAAAAGCAAAATTGTAAAATATATACAATTTATTATTATTCTATAAATACTGTTAAAAATGTAATCTTATTCAACCTCTAATATAAATTACCATCTACAGTAACTATTATTAATACGTTATACAAAAAAAAAGGAAAATTCGTATGAAATTCATTGTTGAAAAAATATTATTATTTACTTTATCTGAGAAATAATAAAGTGTTAAAAATTAATATGTAATACATATATATGATGAAAATATAATAATAAATATAATATAATAAATATATATATGGATATATATATTTACAGGTATGAATGTACTTGTATGCAAAAAATAATATTATTATTAAAAAAAATCTGTAATTGTAAATTTTTGCAGCATGCAGATTTGTGTGCAGTATATTTTGTAAATACAGTATTATGTGTGAATAAGAATAAAGTTTGATGTTTGAAAAAAAAATTATTATTATTATTATTATTATTAATTGATAAATGTTGACTAGTTTTGTGAGAGGGATGCAAGAACATTCTGGATTGTTCGTGCCTGCCTTTGATGCCAGATTTAACGACATGAGTCAGGATTAAAATCCGATTTAACTATAGTGGAAGAAGGCAACTCTTTTTTTTTTTTTTTTTACATTGTAGGTGACACCAACGAACTCTATCCACTGACCTGTTTTGCTAATATTTTGCTGACCTGGTTTCCAGATACTATATCTTGAATATCAAAATAATAAAATCATTCTGTATATTATTATTTTAGTATTCTAATCCATAAGTGTCAGAATTCTGGACGTAGAGATGGCCCAGTTGTCTGCTGAACTTATCTCCCCGGATTAAAATCACTGATAATTTTAGTCCAACTGTTAGTGATTGGCTGAAGGTGGGGAATGGCTAACCATCAGCATTTAAAAGTTGATTAAGGCTTAACAGTCTCTATTACTACCACCTCAGAGGTATAAAATGCGTTAGTGGATTTCTTTATTTATTTTATTTATATCCTCTTTCTCCGGTTGAATTAATTCAGCTCATATGCATTTATTCTCACTAAATGATATTACAGAAACTTCGTATGTCTACTAGAACAGCGCTTCTTAAACTTTTTCCATCTCGACCCTTTTTAACCCGTAAATTTTTACGCCATCCCATTTCGCCCTCGAAATTTTTACGCAACCTCGGGTATATAGGTATATAAAATAGGTATACAAATCATACATTTACTGATAATAAATCATAAACAAACTTATTTCAAAACAATTCTTTGGTATACATATAATTTTACCATTTACATAAAGAATTACAAACAATAGCCTCGAATCTGAATTAATTTTTAGTCGTTGCGCCTTCAGAAACCTTTTACTGTTGCCAAATTTTCGGAACATTCGGTTACGCGACCCCATTTGGGGTCGCGACCCACAGTTTAAGAAGCTGTGTACTAGAATAACTGTGATCCTGACAACTTTCCAGATATCTCTATGATTCTGTATATTACTATTTTGGTGTTCCAAAGAAAAGGTATCACTGAAGAAACTTATTAATTTTTGGAAATAATCATTCCCATTCCACTATAAATTCTGTTTCTTATCTAAGGCTCACTAGTGAATCTTCTAACTACCGTGAATATTGTTTGTGTAGAAAGTAGAATCACATTCGATATTGATAAACAGGAATATTTTTAGTTATGCCAAGCATCTTTGGATAAATGCCATTGAAAAAACATAGGGTCCCTCGGGTACTTGCTGTTGATATCCCCCAAGGATTTGATCGGTTTGTCACCAAGGTGTATTACTCGTGAATAAATTATCATCATATTATCTGTCTCCTGACTTCACAACTATGTTGCCATCTTCCTTTCTGATCACACATTATGTCTGCTGGTAAATAGGACATTATGCCTAAATTCTGAAACTAATGCTAGAATTAAAAGGCTACTTTCTTTCATGCTCATTTTTTTTCTCTGTTTCCATCTTCAAATAACTACAAATCCAGTCGATAACTTCACTGATGACAGCATTCTTTTTTTATTCAATAGATAAGCCATGCCTTCAAGTAAATCAACCTAGATAACAATGAATTATGGTATTCAAATAGCTATGCATCATCGTTTTCATAACAATCATTAAAGAGTTTTGTGATTTTGATAGGACTAAACGTAGACAACTCACCAATGGTACCAATGTGAGTCGCGCTTTCAGGTCCCTTGCAAAAATCATTGGATGTAACTTTTTTCATGTTTCCACCTCTTTCTCATGGAAATGGTAACAGTATAACATCGCGCAAAGATAAGGCTGATCTGGTGCATCATTCTTCTCATGTAGCCTTCAGTCAAAATCGCATCAGAAGAACTGTGAACAAACCGTAAGCCAAAAATACTTCCACTCTGATGGCATCCTACCAGATGTACTTACGATAAGTGTGTCTGAACTAATACCTCTTCTTTATCATCTATACATTATATTGTAATCAACTGGTATCCACTTTATAGCTTGGAGGCAAAGCTACATACAACGTCTTGTTCAGTGGAGAAGGTCATCAACAATCAACTTCTGGAGAACGGTAATCTAACCAATTACGATCAATATGGATTTTGTCAGTCAAGATCTGATTGGCGAAATCCAAAACAGTCTCCTGACCTACTTCACAGCCATTGGAAATATACCATGGAAAAACAAGTTTTGTTGATGATTGCACTCTCCAGTCATGTTGCTCATACCATAAACCTTGCTGTACTCAATCATCTCAAGCTTGAAGATCATCTATATCATAAGTGATCGAAACACTTAGCTTCGCCACAACCTGCAATGGTACAATGACCTAATGATCTTCATTGCTTCCAAAACAGTTTTGTGTATTTTCTCGCAAAAAATAACTAAGTTATTTTCCACTTACTTTTGATAATGCTAAACGTAACCATCTCTCTCTCTCTCTCTCTCTCTCTCTCTCTCTACATAACTTTTCATATTTCAGATCAGCTCTCTCTCTCTCTCTTTCATTGACTCTTTCCTTTAATAATGACATTAATTCTATAGGATCTTCATCTTTCTCTTACTCAGTTGTTTACACTGTGCTTACACTGCCCGACCTTGGAATACTGCTTTCATATTTCGGGAGTTCACCTAAGGCTACTCTAAAAATTCTTGATACTGCCCATCCTCCACACAGTTCAGCTTTTATTTAATTTTTATTATTTTATTTCTCCTACACACGAAAGGTAATTCGTGTGTAGGAGAAATAAAATAGCACAAAAAACAACCTATAGCACAAATGCGTCGTTAATTGATGATCTCTCTCTCTCTGACAGCCTCTCTTCAGCTGCTGTTTCACAGACGGTCAGTTTCCGCATTGTGCCTCTTCAGTTATTTCAAACAGTCACTGTCCATTATACTCTTAATTTCTGCTAAACCTACAGGGTCAAAGTAGAAACTACCCAGCATTCGTTTATAGTTGAACTGCTGCAGATTCAGCAGTTACCCATAGTCATTTTTCCTTCCGGAAATCCACCTTATTTCTGTAGAACAGCCTTTTACAGACGGTTGTTCTACAGAAATCAGGTGTAACAGCTTTTTCACATGAAGTGTTCCTACGTACTATAACCTCCAGCTCTTTGAAGAATTTTAACCGATTACTTTGTTCTTGACCAAAGACCACACACGGGATTTATTTACTGTAGGCTTTGTTGCCTTTAATGTGTTCTATTCTTACTTTTGACAACATTCAAATTTCTGTTCATGTTGAGATTACTCTTCCTGGTATAATTATCTTCCAGCGAGTCTTTCTTGGCATAAACACATTACGAATTTTGCTCTTTTACCATCGAAAAAAATTAAGTTTTCATTTTTTGAAAATGTTACTCCGCCTCTAAATTGCTGTTAACATATATAAATCACAAATCCGTCCAACCATAGGATACTGTTCGCACATTTACTGGAGTGCATCACCACTCACCAATTTACACTCATCGCTTTTAAGCGGTCCAGTTTCTTCTGCTTATTTATTTATTTATTTTTTCCTGCAAATATATTTAGATGTTTAGAGTTAAGCATAAATTGGCGTCTGTGAGTTCTCTACTCTTTTCTAATTCTGGTAAAACGTTTTTCTGAATCTATTCAACACGCCACATTTAAACATCATATTCTTAGGAGTCGAAACAATTTTCTTTCTGTTCTCTCTCTCTCTCTCTCTCTCTCTACTGCAATCGTTGCACAACCTTCCATCTCATTTATTTATATATGTGACTCCCGCCGACGAACGTTTACAAATAATTGGTACATTATTTATAATATGTGTAGTGTGTGTAGGCTCGCGAGTTCTTTTATTATTTTTTTATCATTTTATTTATTTGTTTTCACACAATCTGCAACCCTGCTCTAGAGACCAAATAAATACGGAATTTTTCAAGTCACGTCAAGGTTTTAGTAAGTGGGATGTGATCTCCGGTGATGAAATTCATCTCCCAACTAAAAGCAATCACAAACTACTCATGCCCACTGTTGGCTCTGAACTCGCAGCCTCGTGACTGGAGAGAGTATACATGCTTGATGATCACTCGGACAAACCATGCCAGATCATTTCCGAATTGTTACCATCCGCAGGATCACTAATGTACTACATATACCAATAATTAATAATAAAGTGCAATTTGGTCTTGTCTCATATTAATTAGAAATTTTCATAGGTTCGGTTTTGCGCGTTTTTTTTTTTTAATTGTTTCACATAACAAATAACGGAGTTTATTTAAACATGGACCACGACTACACAGGCTCATACTGCCTAAATTGTAATTTGCTAATCATATTTAATGATAAGAAGATTGAACTATTCATTGCTATTAAGAAAATGCTTACCTTAGCAAAGCTTCAAACGCTTGCGATTTAACATCTGGTATATAAATATTGTTTCTACCTGATAGCTCATTACAGATCATTGCTTCAAAAACAACACTTGCGGGAGCAACGATAACTTTATGCACAGGAAACGTTGTCCTGTCTTCGCCTACATCAACAGTGAATTTAATATCAGAATATTTTCCCGATATTAATAGTGAGGCCATTCTCTCCGTTAAAGATTTTACTGTAATAAGAAAATATAAAATAAAATAAATACATATAAAATTATAACATATGCAACATGAAGGTGAGCTATATTTTATCTTCAAATATATGTTAAGATTCAGGAAATGTTAATTGACATCGCAGAGATGTACATTATTTTCCAAATGCAAATATTAATTTACATTAACAAGCAAACCAGAACACCGTGGTTCCTAACCATAATACAAGTGTACCGGTTCGCTTTAGTTGGGTAGAGAATAAGCTCTCTCTCTCTCTCTCTCTCTCTCTCTCTCTCTCAAAGTATAGAAAGAAATGTCGACGTATCGATAGTGAGGTATTAAACAGCATTGAAAATAGCTTAGTTTCGCTGATACTAAAATTAATAGAGAAAGCCATTGAAATTGCAACATGCTCAACTCGTTAAAGATCACATTAATCGAATCTAAAGAAACAGGGTAAAAGAAATTCTGTAAGCAACTGCAGACCTATAGCTACACTACCAATCATCAACCAAACTATGGAGTGGGTAGATCTTAGCAAATTCGCAGCATATACAGAAATGTTCATATCATCCCAAAGTACGAAAACCGCTGTTTTTATATTTTCACCATAAGAAGTATCAACGAAAAATTAGAAATGATAATATATATATATATATATATATGTATAAATTCACACAAAGAAGGTATAAACAGCTGAACTTCTACCAATTAACTCCGAAATGTTATATTATTCGAAGTAATCACAGAGATAATCTTGAATGGCAAGCAATTTCAAATATAATGTTGGGGAGAAATATCAGAACGGGGGATATGATAATGAGACTTATTTTCTGCTGTAGTCCAAAAGAAGTCCTGCTAACAAACAAACAGAGGAATTTGTCGAATCATTAGAGAAGTCAGCTGACCTAAAGAAAGAATAAACGTTGGTACTTTTTGATTTAAACAACATACAAAATAATTACTAGAAGTATAGAAATGTGTTGTCAAAATTTGTAGAAAAGAGCATGGGTAATGATATTGGTAAGAACTTGATAGATTTCTTTTCACTCGCCTTGAAAGAAGAAGCGAGAATAATATCCCATTGGGAATGCTATTCGATAACATCATAGTTATCTTGACGCTGATTGAGGACGCAAGAGTACCAAGGGGATTTCAAATAGGAAGTGATGAAAGTTATGTTTCTTTTAGAGGCGAACTCCAGGTTCAAGTGTATAAATATTGAAGGAGAAAACAAAGAGTTTGAAAGAAATAATGAAACCTTATAGACTCACTGGAAGACTTCCAAGAAAGTCAGAGAGGAATGTGATGAAACTGTCTACCAGGGGGAAACAATGAAAACTCCATTGTAAACTACTCAGAACGTTATTGAGGCAATCGTGGAAAAGAAGTAAATTTATATGGACTGATAGAGAATTTGTTCACAAAACACTAGGCTAATGACATTGTTAGCATGCAGGAATACACTATTTGGCAATAATTGTCCGGACACTTCAGCAATTTACAATTGATACCACCAGATAACACTGCTTAAACCAATATTAACTTATATATCTGAGAAACGGGTTAAAAGAAAAACAGCTGATCAAAAATTGGATACCTCAGATATGAGAGTTCTGAGAGAAAAATAGGGAATGAACACAAGGCAGAATCATATTAATATGAATAATTTCGGTAGGAACTTGACATTGTTAGCATTCAGGAATACACTACCTAGCAATAATTGTCCGAACACTTTAGCAATATACAATTGATACCACCAGGCGAACCATAATATTGGGTATGTCAACATTGGCTTCATACCATTCCATAACAGCTGCAACTTGGTGGCATAGGAAATTGTCCTCTTGATAGTAAAACCATCCGTTTCATAAAAACTCCACAATGTAGGCAGCACCTTATTATTCAAAATATCAAGGTACTGAGCTCCCTTCATAGAGCCACGGACAACGACCAGTGGTCCCACTCCAAACTAGCTGAATACATCCCACATCATTACTCCTCCACAATCAAACTTTACAGTGGGAACAACACACTGTGGTAACAAGCGTCACCAGGCTGCCTCCATGCCCACACGCTGCCATCAGAATGGAAACGGTGAACCTCGATTCATCTCTCCAGAGTACCGTTTCCTACTTACTGGTCAATTGTTCACTTCACACACTCTTTGCACCAAGCCAGATGAGCAGCCTTGTTAGTTATTATGATGTTCCGTTTGTGTGCCGCTTCTCTTCCGTGGAAACCTAGTAAATGAAGTACTTTCCGTACAGTATTAGTGTCACTGTGGTGTTACTGGAGCTCTGGAACTCATGAGGGATGATTTGTGCCGATTTTAGCAGGTTTTGCGTACAACCCATTTTAATATCCTCCTGTCCCTGTTAGTCATTTTCGGCTGCCTCCTGGATGTTCTCTTGCACTAGTGATACCAGAACGTCTCCATTTGTTAATACATCGCCTTAGGTTGATTTTAAATGCTCCAGTTGAGCACCAATAGCCCATATGGACATGAGACTAATGTGAACAGCTCACGATGACACCTCTCTCGACGTCAGTGGGTTCACGTCGTGTTTCCAACTGCTTCCATCATTACACTGTTTTTATATTATTTTCACAAACCTGGAATGTTCCATAACTTCAAATAACAGGAGTGTCCGGACAATTACTGGTAGATAGTGTATCTACCAGTGTGTAGAGCTAATCTGAGATTGTATGATAGCTTAAGCAAAATAGGAGAACAAAGTTCAGCAAAGCAATAGGATGGCAATTAAAAACCAGTAAATGATCTTAGTATATTAATTACGGTAGAAGTGCCTGAAATGCTAAAAATAGAATATCTGACGATGCTGAAGTCCTTACAGGTAAGAGACTAATTTCGAGGCAATTTTTGAGTAAGATAGTATTTAAACTTTTCATTAGTACTATCACAGTATCCTTTACACACTGGACTTATAACTTTATTGCTTTGGGGATAATTTCAAATGACTAGCTGTTGTCATCTGTTCCAAATGTGTTTATTTTCAATCTCTAGAATTTATATTCCCATATAATTTCATTTCTCATTTCTGATATTGCCATAAGAAATCAAACGTATGGTTGTTTGACTACATGAGAGTATTGCTTATTGTGTTCCAAATGTTTATATCTGAATTTTAGTACTATATCTTCATTTTTTTACTTTCAATGACTTTTTCGACAATATGTTCTTATGTGGTTTTGCAAATTTGGAAACCGAATTTCATATCCAAGTTTCAGGCATGCATTTTTCAGCCCTATTTTACTTATGTTTATAGGTCTGTGTTAATCGATCTTGTTGCAAGAATTTTAGATATGGTATGCTGTTTCCGCATAATCTTCGCGCAGTCCGCTTTTGCAATAATTTCAGTGTTTTCCATTATATTCTTTTATAATGTATGTTCTTGAACAGCAGTTATCACACTTTCCGTTTCTCTCTTGACAGTGGCCTGTAGAGGCCCTTACAAAAAAACAAAAAAAAGGGGGTGGGCCTGTCAACTTTCCATTCAATGTTCTGCAAATATACTGCAGAATTTATTCAATATTCTGATCAAAACGATCAGACGTTTTTTGTTATTTATCTCTTCTTATTTCTCCTTCTTTTGCCTCTACTATATTCATTACTTTTTGTTTCCTTGAGTTACTGTATGTGAAGGCAAAGCCTTCACATACAGTAAAATACATAGAAAAATCTCAAGAAAACTCGCAAAAGATTCTTATTTCCCAAACGTCGCTTACGCCTAGCAAGCATGGCTTATGTGTCGTAAGTAGAAATCATATAAAACATCATTCAATGCTATATTTCTATTTGGTTTGCTTTTTCTTTGCTTGACTTGTAAAAGTCTGCGTGCTTCTTTATTTTTTATTAAGGACAGATATAATTCTATTTACATGTCTCCTTGTATGCAAGGCATAGATAATTGCCATGCTTTATAAAGACTTGCAATAAAACTCATATTTTCCCTGTCAGTTATACCTACTGTGCGTCTGATTATAGCTACGTACCGACTGTTAATTATTAAAGTAGCTTCCTCCATCAAATTTAAAACGTATCTCTTTTCGAATATTCAGAGTTGTTTTATTTGATTTCTGGTTGAAAAATATCGTCTTATTTAAGATTTCTAGGTATTTGTAAGATTCTT
The DNA here is from genome assembly GCF_054136105.1 of Typopeltis vanoorti. Taxonomy (NCBI): domain Eukaryota; kingdom Metazoa; phylum Arthropoda; class Arachnida; order Uropygi; family Thelyphonidae; genus Typopeltis; species Typopeltis vanoorti. Next base: position 65,719 of record NC_143569.1, read on the forward strand.
CTTGTGCTAAGTTTTAATTATACTTCCATATGAAAGTATTGTTTTGCTATGACCTAAAACCAGAGATATGGTTTCGTATTTATAAAATCTAAATTCCATGCAGTTGTCCTTACTGAACTTTTGAACTGTATTGAGTAGAGAATCAGGATTTCTGAGTGATTTCCATATAGGTTTTGATCACCCATATGCACTAAATACGTTACTTTCATGCCTGCTTTAAATTTTTATATAGTCAAATTTTCCTTAGAATTAGCGTTAGATAAATCAGTGCTTGGTAAACAATAGAAATGAAAATGAATCCATTTTGAAAATTTTTCACACACGCGCGCGCACACAAACACAACCCAAATTGTCTACCTTGATTTATAGTTCGGTTTTCATGTAGATATAACTGCTGCCAGAAATTTTCAGTTTTCATTAAAAGTCAACATTTTTAAAGTTTTTGACCTGTTTCTTTTTAGTGTACGTATTGGAAAGAAGTGAAAGGCTTCATTCTTATCAAGTGCAATACATAAAGTTGATTTTGTTCTTTATAACTTTCACAATTAATTTAACATATGGTTCTTTGATTCGATTCCGTCTCTGCAACAACTGCTTTATTTAACAGCCAGTGACTAATGCTTAAATGTTGATGACAGCAAGTAAATAGACGGTAATAACTTGCAAGAGCTTCTTTATCTTTCAAAATCAGAAATGTCTTTTTGGTAGTCATCTTTAACTTTTAACAACTGTAACTGATTTTGTTTGCAACTTCTGTTACAATGTTGTGCCAATGAATCATGAGTGCTGGTCATGTATTTAACCCAAACGCCATTCAGTTTATCTTTGCCAGTGCACTTCTGTTCATGATATTCTTGGTTTTACTTTTAACCTTGTTATTTTTATGGCATCGTCATCTATCTGTTGCTTGTTCAAATGAACAACGTTATCATAATATCATGTTCTTTGGATATCACCATATTTGCTATGTTATTTTGGATTTTTGTCATTGTTATTTTATTTTATTTGGGGGGGGGATTATTCCACATATGCTTCCAAAAATTATAGTTTATTATGTATTTAAGCGTTCAAATCTGGATGTATTCCATCAATATTTGTTGAAATTGATGTCGAGTTGTCTTGCCCTGAATATTTTGTCTCTGAGCTATCATTGCGAATGGTCATTTTTCTGTCACAACAATTCTGTTTTAATCCATGTGATACTTCACAATCCGATTTGTATCAAGGTGGTTGTATTATCTCCTTAAAAGAATGCATGTGATCTTTTTTCTGTTTAAATTTCCCTGTTCATTAAACTGGTGACATCTACTCGATGCTTGATTTTATTTGATTTCAAACGCAATTTCCACTTTGGGTACCTCATTTTGGTTTGTTCACCTTTCTATGAAATACCCAAGATCTTTCGTATCTACTTCTAATTTCTTTTGAATCTTCAAGTTGCAGTAGTGGAAATTATTTCTACTACCAAATTCTTGTTTCAGCTTTGTTTCGGTGTCAGTAGCCACTGTTTTGATTTGATGTTTAGCATCAGTTCTATAATGATGTCTCGGTTATTGCCGTCTAGCCTTTAAGTGATATTCTTGGTAATCCTTTGAACCACATGTATTCAACAAGTATATAGTAACTGTTCCTTTTATTGGACTTTTAGATGCTTCAAATTCTTGGTTGTATTTAGCAGTAATCTTTACATTTCTTCAATTAATAATAATAATAATAATAATAATAATAATAATAAATTATGGCTGGATATCACAATGTCCACCCATAATTTAGCAGAGAAGGTAAACTACGTGCACACTATTTTAAAACATAGTACATGTTTTAAAATAGTGAATAGGATAAACAAATTATCTATACTGAAATTTTTTTCTATACTGAAATTATCTATACTGAGTGTTTTGTCAAGAACAGGGTTTGGCGCTGTAGCTCATGAACAACAGGCAATAAATGGACTACATAATTTAGTCTTCTTCTCTGGGCAAGTAGGAAAAGAGAAACTGAAAAGCCACTAGAAAACAATCAAATACAGAGAGTAAAAAATGAACTTCATCTGAAAAAATGATGCAAGCTTATTATGAATTAAATCCACTATTAAGACTATAACAAAAAAAAAAAAAAATATATATATATATATATGACATTTGCAAACAGAAATTCCTGAGAAGGAACAATTAAAATTTATTGTAAGTTTCCAGTGATATCATGAAGAACTGAAAAGGCAGTTGTCCCTAAAGCCTACTAACATGAATCAAATAAAGTTATACATTTGAGAATATTTCCTGAATGCAGATAATCCAGAAATGACCAACAAAATCAATTCAATGATAAACATGAACTGAGATGTGTGACTATAGAACAAATACGGAGCACCAAAGACAAAACAGCGACCACCGAATCTGAAACAATAGCTGACTACAAGATTTAAATGCAGTATTGAGTAATACCAAATTGGACTTAAAAATAGTACATATAAAAACCGTTGGATACTATACATACAATCTGCTGTATAATGTTGCAGTTGTGGTCACAAAAGAAGCATACATAAAAGATGGATACTGAAGATGCTCCAAAAGAAATTAGGTCTATATTCAAAAATAAACACTTCTAAGTTTTATAGAATTTAAACGAACACTTTATCAAATAGAGATCAAGAGCAGCTTTATAAAGCGATTCGAGGCCAAAAGTATCAGTAGAATTAAATTTAAAACCACGAAAACGTAAGCAACAATAGTTCAAGAGCTGTCTTATAAAGTGATATAATCTTGATCAAAATTGATTTCTGAAGAGTCAATATAAGAAATAATTATTATTTTGACAGTAAAAAGGATCATTCACTATGAAAGCACACATACACTATGGAAGTAAATACAAAACGTTAAGTGCAATACATATCAACATCAATGTTTATCAAAATATTAATTTGAAATTCTTATCCAATGATGAACACCCAAACTCAGAAGAAGCAAACATGTTTTGTAAATTAATAATAATAATAATATATATATATATATAAAAAAAAAAAAAAAAAAAATATATATATATATATATATATATATATATTTTTTATTTTTATTTTTTAATTATCACACAACATATATATATATAACCCCCCCCCCTGGCGCCTACGGCACCCGACTGTTCCGAACTGATAGGCCGGTTCTCCTTGAATTCCGATGACTCGAATTTTGAAGACTCAAAAGGGGGTTCCTCCCCCTGGCGCCTACGGCGCCCAACCCCCAAGTTCCGGACTGGTAGTCCGGTTCTCCTTGAATTCTGATCACTGGAATTTTGAAGACTAGAAAGGGGAGTTCACCCAACCCCCCGAGTTCCAGACTGGTAGGCAGGTTCTCCTTGATTTCTGATGACTCGAAAGGGGGGGTTCTGCCCCCATCCCTGGCGCCTAGAGTTTCCCCTGAGAGTCGAGTCTTCAAAAGGGGGGATACGCTTCCCTGGCACCTACAGCGTCCAAACATCCCGAGTTCCGGACTGGTAGGCCGGTTCTCCTGAATTCTGATGATTCGAATTTTGAAGACTCGAAAGGGGGGTTTCGTCCCCCTGGCGCCTACGGTGCCCAAACCCCCCACCCCCGAGTTCCGGACTGGTAAGCCGGTTCTCCTTGAATTCTGATGACTCGAATTTTGAAGGAAGGGGGTCCTCCTCCTCCTCGTGCCTAAGGCGCCCCCCACGAGTTTCGAACTGGTGGGCTGGTTCTGCTTGAATTCTGATGACTCGAATTTTGGAGACTCGACACTCAGGGTAGCCCGTGAGTTTCAAATCGTTTCAAAAAACGTGACATAAAAAGACTTATCATTATATATATATATAATATAAATAATACTGGGTGTCCCAAAATTCACGCAAGAAGTAATTTTGATAGAAAACACAGGTTTTTAATTAAAAATTGTAATTTCTTCTTGATTCATAAAGTACACTGTATAGGGTTATGCATGGAATAGCATATCGGGTAAATGGCCTCCACGGCTTTGCTGGCACATACGCACTCTTTTGTCGAAAATTTCCATGACCGTTTTGCATAAATGTGGCTGAATTTCGTTGATACAGCGCTCAATTTCCTCCTTCAAGGCGTAGGTGGTCGTGGACTTGTTGGTATAAACCTTAGACTTCAAAAATCCCCAAAGAAAAAATGTCCAACGGTGTTAAGTCACATGATCTGGGCGGCCAATTCTGATCACCAAAACGGGAAATTACACGACCAGGAAATGGCTCGTGCAGTAATTGAATTGTTTCTCGGGCTGTATGGCATGTGCACTGTCTTATTGAAACCACATGTCGTTCACATCCATATCTTGCAAGTTAGGCACAAAAAAACTGGATTATCATGTCGCGATAGCGAGCACCATTAACTGTTATTGCCTTACTAGCCGCATTTTCGAAGAAGAATGGACCGATGATGCCTCCAGCCCAAAATCCGCACCAAACAGTGACACGTTGTGGATGCAATTGTTTCTCAACAATCACTCGTGGATTTTCTGAACCCCAAATGCGACAATTTTGTCGATTAACGAAGCCATCAAGATGAAAATGAGCCTCATCGCTGAAGATGATTTTGTTCGAAAAATAAGCATCCACTTGTTGTTGTTCCTTAATCCATTCAACGAACTCTCTTCGGTGTGTGTGGTCAGTAGGCTTCAGTTCTTGAGTCAATTGAACTTTGTAAGCATAAAGATGCAAATCTTTCGTGAGAATACGCTGTAGAGAGCTTCTCGAAATGCCCAATTCAAGACCACGGTGCCGAATTGATGTTCCTGGACTCAGCAACACTCTCACGAACTGCTTCGATGTTTTCTGTTGAACGACTTGTTGAAGGACGGCTAGAGTGTATAAGATCACTAATTGATCCAGTTTCCTTGAATTTTTTAATTAATCTTTTCACAGTTGATGAAGTTAAATCACAGTTCCGACCATATTTTGTACGAAAATTGCGAACTGTAGCTGCCAAACCTTCATTATTTTTAAAATATTGCTCAACAATGAAAATGCGTTGTTCTTTCGTGTAGCGCTCCATTTTAATAACCCAGAACTGTCAGCTCTCACGCTGTCTTTTTTTCCTCGTTGGCAACACTTTACCGCACAAATGGCGCTAAATTTAAATCTTGCGTGAATTTTGGGACACCCTATATAAATGCTAACTGGATAGAAGATGTTGTAAAGCAATCGAACAAGATTCAGATAAGGAAAATCTTTCTTAATTGAAATGGTTCGAATTTAAGGAAAGAAAGATAAGAAGCGCGGCCCCAAATCATGTGAAGTGCATGGCTTTTGGCTGAAATAACTGATCAGCCTTCACGCACAACCAAATGAACAGTTTTAAAACCTACAGAAAACAGGATCAGCTAAAAGGTGTATGAAAACCAGAAAGATGTGCCGTATTTTGAAAGATAAAGCAGCTATTTCTAATAATTATCGACGAAAAAATTGCTCGCGAGACTCCGTAGGCCAGTTAGTATAGCCGAGCTGTTTGGTTGCAAAGTCCCGGATTCGAAACCCGTCTAAGATGGGCGGAATCTTTTTCAGGTCTTTTCAATAAATGGTGAGTAAGCCGGTCTTATACGGGGTAGAGGGTTTTCTTCTCAAAAAATCGGGTTTTTTGGTCCCTCAGAACAGACAAACTGATCCCGTGAAGTCACAGTTCTATAGCCACAAAATACTTACCTGTAGAAGGATGCAGCAGAGGATTGACAAGCCAGCTGCATTAAAATGCTTGAAGTTCCTAATCAGGGACCTCCACCAGACTTGGATGGAAAAGAAGAGGATGTTTGGGAAATAGCTTGCCAACAATATTTAAATAATTCACTGGACCACTATCAAGTCCGATTAATTAGCATTTATAAGGTTATAAGCATCTTCAGATTGAACGAAAAGAACTTCAAAGGAACACGAAACCAATTTTTAATTGGCAAAGTGATTTTTGATAAATTTGAAAAGGTGGAAATAAACTTGTATTTTTCATGGATTGATTTCAAGAAAGCTTTTGTCTCTTTGCTACATATAGGAATTTTTGGAGCAGGGAAAAAAAAGATCAGATAGTTTCCAGCAGCAGCGGTTTCCAACTTATAATCTTACTGTTATAAATAGCAGCTTTTCTCTTAGCACATTATCATAACTCTTTTCCCTAACTCCAATCTTAAATGTAGATCATTGTTGAATTCTGGTGGTTTCTCAGCTATCTATCTGACAGAAAAAATCTCATCCTCTCTGTTTGGCCTGAAAGAACTTTATTTATCCTAAGTTTTTCTTCAGCAATTTGTGTTAACCACTTCTGAAGTATGCTTAGCAAAAAATCTTAATTGAGAAAGTCAATGTAGAAATTTCTTTGTAAATCTCACATTCAGTTACATTTCTCATACGTACGTCATCCTGAAAATGCGTACATCATCATCCATCATCTCAGATTTTAAGCTATGGGATCGCTTAAAGATCTAAGCTATTTAAATGGGAAAAGACGTTCAAACTGCTTCTGAACTAGCGTCGAATACTTTCATTCTCGTAGTGTATTTTTCTGGACGGTATCTCGCTGGATACTGCAAGAACGAGGATAGAGTGAAATTTGTTAACAACTCAAGTGACCAAATTTTATTCTGTTTTAGCTTAAACCAAAAAAAAAAAAAAGATTTGATGGTCAGCATGAAAAAATTGACATTCAGGCTGAAGCTTTGAAGCCTCTCGCATTAAACAAGGACCCCTGCTCTTTCCCTCAAGGATCCGGGGAAGAACAGGGCAAACTCACTAATGGAAGCTCAAACGCCAGCAGAAATAAAGATAGCATCATCAACAAAAGAAGTACTGTATGAATTAAAATAAGTGGAATTGGCCTAATGGTATTGCCAAGGCGAAGAAAGCGAAAACAGGCGAGATTATTAGCATAATCTCGCCTGCTTTCGCTAGTTAGTAATAATAATTACTAAATTATTAATAATTACTAAATAGTAATTAAATAATAATTACTATTTAGTAATAATAATTACTAAAATTTTACATTTAGGCAAGTAGTGATCAGTGAAAGAAAGATATAACTGTAGCATTGAGCACTAAGTCAAAAATAAACTTATTGATTATTAGAAAATTTCAAGAACAAGGTGAAGATACTGACAATTTTCAAAATAAGAAATTGTACAAAAGACATTTATTTTTGCATATTCTCCAGGAAATATTAAAGATTTTTTTGAGATAGCGGCAGAGTAGTAAATGAATAATAAGCATATAGAAATATGAGAATATTTGGATAAAAGAACGGTGCAGTCAATAACGGTAAATATCTTCTAGCTTTCTGCCCAGAAATATTCAGAAGGCGTATACCATTAAAATATTCGTAATTTCTAATACCATGTGTGAACCTAAAGCTGTGCACAAATGCATAAGACGCGAGGAATAAGAAAAGTTTTATTAACTACCTTATTTTACATTGTGATAACTTCACGGATATGAAGCAGGAGGTGATCACTATTTGATTTTGAACAGCACAAAATTGAGTATCACACTGAAAAGAAAATATATAAATGTATATGAAAGGATGCAGCCAAAGAGCTTTCAGGTGTAAACTGTTGATTCAAGCAATTCAATAAAAAAGGAAATCGCTTAAAAACAAAAACCAGATCTTGGGCCTTGAGACTTGGAAGAAATCATTGGTTGATTCACTCGGGTAGGTGATAATAATGTTTCAAAGATAGAAAAATCTAAAATTTATGGCGATCTCAAAAAGCAAAAGTGGCAGTGATGAGAAAGGAGAAAACAGATGAAATGTTACAGGCATTTAAGTTAGCAGGTGTTCGAGAAGGAAGGTCTTAGTAAGAACACAGTGAAAAATATCAAGAAAGTGGAAAAGGTTTTCGTGCCTCTTGATTACTATAAAAATTAATAAATAAAAATTATAACAGAAAACTAAAATGATAAAAACGAGCCATAAAAACTGTAAATATATTCCTGGTATAATTGTTTTGAAAGATTATTAAATTAGATGCAGTGACAGAAACAGTTGTAGAAAATATCAAAGAGGATTACTGAAGGATTACGAAGTGAAGCCTTGTAGCTCTTTATTTCAGTAATTCTTGGTACCTTTTAAGATGTGACACCTTTTGGCAACTCGTATGGCTTGTGCATCACTTCAACCTGGGTATTTTACATCTGGGTATGAATCCCACTGATGAGACCTCAACAAAGGTCGAAACCGGTCTGGGTAGTGACCTCTTCCCATAATGCATAGCATCATACATGTCCACAAGATGTGCTTTGCATTCTGGAAAATACTAAGGAAAGTGATCAGAACGTACTTCACCTTTGCTACGAGTTGCCCCTGTCCTGAAAGGTTGCAGGTTGCTTACGCTTGGATCTCCCGAAACTTTATAGTTTCTGTATTCGGCACGAAATTCTTGTAGTTTCTATAATATCCACTTAATTTGTATAATATCAAAGACAACATTCAAATGTAAGTATATATCGATTCTGGTAGTGCTGATATATATTCCAGCTTCCTTAAGTCGTTTTAAGCATAAAGAAGCTGTAGTAGATGATATTCGATCAAAAGTGTTCGAATGTGAAGGTATAAAACGTTTTACAGTGGTTGCACAGCATAATTCATAAGGGCTGGTCAGAAGGATGAATGCCGGACCACTATAACACAGGTAGCATAATATCCATCTATAAAAATGGATATCCCAATGATTATGAAAATTACTGAGTGTTCTAAGAAAGATTTTGCTATCGTACGTTTGAAGTGGCTAAGAAAAATACTGTAAAATCAACATGAGGTTACTATATATGAATGAAGAACATAAAGTGATAAATAATTTTTATTGCTCGGTGTGAGATTGTCAACACGGTTATTACAAGAAATCCTGCTTGTACCCATAAATGACATGAAAATGTTTCTGGTTTGGTTTGGAGAGAACGGTTTCCGGATTATTTCTTTAACGAACGAACAGTGGTATTAATGTACTATAGGCTTACAAGCGAGTAGAAATGCGATAAAGAATAAAATAGTATAATAAAATATGCACGCACACACACACATGCTTATGACGTGCGGGATGCTCGAATATTCCGAGACAGAGCTCACTATCTCGGTTAGTGTGTGTGTGTGTGTGTGTGTGTGTCGGTGGCCTTCCAGGGCATTTTCCTCATACGGTAGCATCTTCAACTTTCCATCTACGAATCACATAAGCAACGGTAGATTTCGGTATGCTGAGACAGGAGCAATGGCACGGACAAATGACCACTGACACCCAACTACCATCCCACGTTATGCAGAGACTATGGATGTGTACAATGCAAAATATGCACACATCCACCTTTCATTACTAGACTTACGCAGACACTCCCTGAATATTTACATCACGTATGGCAGGATCCGAAATTTGCATCACAATTAAGGTGTTCAAATACTTTTGTCACATAGGTGTATAATCGCCAGGGCCAGCTAGAGGTTTTACGGGGCCTCTGGAAAAATTTATTAGTGCGGTCCCAAAATATTTGCAAAACATAATTTATAAATATTAAATACATACTAAAATATTTCCCACATCAATACAACTCTGAAACATCAAAAATTCTATTATAAAATCTTCTTAGAAATTTGGAAGTGCGGGGCTCCTCTGAGAATGGGGCCTCACCGAGTCATGATAATCGCAAGGCTGGGCACTGTAGTATCTTATGTAAGCAACTATTAGACTTTAGCAATGAGTACTACATATGAAAATTTATCTTAACTTTCATTATATACTGTTTACAGCATTTATTTTTCATTTGTATTTCAGTCTACTGAAATGTAAGATAAATTTCAGTTCAAAGCATTCGTTTCATTTTAAGGTGTTTACAAGAAATAAATAAACATCTTAAAATAGCGGTTGTTCAGTTAGAATAATTGCTATTGCATTTTGTGTAGACAATAGCAATTTTATTCTTCCTGCACCTTCTGTGCCACTTCTGGCATGACAGTGTATGAAGAGAAAATCTTTCGTTTTTTTTTTTTTTTTTTTTGTTATTTATTATGATACTATTATTAAAAATGTCATTTGTTATGCTAGCAGTAGGTTTTTTCCATTAAATTTTAAATATTAACCTAATAAAATAATATTAACAACCCACCTCTCTTTCTGGCTGCGTTCACAATGTTCGTTTCTGTTGTTCCAGACATCATTCTGCGAAAATATAAAAATAAGTAAATAAAAAGATGTGTATTCAGAGCAAATTAACAACTAGCATTCTGATTTTTTTTGATACATATCGATTTTATATTTGCTGATTAATGCATATCATGGTAGCAAAACAAAGTAGTTAACGTTCATTGCCAATCACGCGATATCGCGGGATGCGAGTTCTCACCAAACGGCCGATCACGCATTATTGCGTGGACGTCGCTAACTAAATAAAAAAATAAAAACAATTTGGCCACCACACGAAATTCCAATTTTCAGCTTGGCAATGAAAGCGTTAAACCGAGATCTTCTCTTATCAACTGCTGTAGAACAATTAAATTTCTCATGAATAAGAAACAAGCTATAGCTACAGAAGAAATCCTAAACAAGGAATATCGTATAAGCAAATTTTATGATCATGGTCGAAATAATTATTTTTCATGTATAAATGTTAATGATGACAATATGGACGATGAAATATGCAGTGCGGCAACTAACATCTCATTTCAACAATGCATTGTGCGATATTCTACTCAAGAAAATTAACAGAAGCGTTCAGAGTTTATCGTTTAACTAATGTCATTATATGTAAATAATTAGTATTAGCAGAAATATTTATTAAAAATTATAAAAAATGTATTCCCTGATTATGTGTTCCGTTTTTGAAACTAGATTTAGAATCTCGTGTTGATATACTTAACCACATGAATAGCAAAGATTGTACTAGTTAGCTGGCTAGCTGTTTTGGTAGCTTTTTAATCATTCAGTATAACATTTTCCATGTATAAAGCATTTCTGCTCTTCAAACAAGAGGCTGTGACCTTCCACTTGGATATGAATGTCTTGAAGTGGTCAGTTATTTTCATCGTCCTTATTATTATTATTATTATTATTATGTGACAGGAAGTCCAAAGACTCATCGAGGGAGAATGTGCCACCACCATCGAATGATTAACCCCTTCTAACTACTGACTGCGCTCAAACCTACTTAACTTTTTGTGAGCTATTAGTAGCAAATGCTCTACCAATCGACCAAACTCGCTGACATCACAACCTTTGTTACCGGTTACTGAAAATGTTTACTGGATTTATTTACAGAGCAAATTTTTCGAATTATACAACTAAAGTTTCCTATAATAATTTATCATACTCGTACTTTACAGCATTCAATTCATAAGCCGGATTTTCATGATTAATAATATTTCGGTAATAATAATAATAATTTTCTATTGATCTTTGAAATATTTACAGGTGCACAATAATCTTGGTAGTTCCAATATGTTCTTTTACAAATTTCAGCCTTGAAAAAATGGAAACGTTTCGACTGCCAGTCACATTTTTTTAAACTTTTATCATGTACAAATGTTTGAAAAGAAAAGAAAAATGCACCTTCTTTTCTGACACCAAGCTGTTTAAGTTTGGTAACGTGATGGGTTAAAATATCTACCGTCTCTCTGTAAAATAACCAAATTCTAACAGTCGCACTTAAAACATGACTGTTTTTTTCTAGGCTGGTGGAGGTATCTACAGATATAGTAATAAAATTATGACTTTTCAGGTGAAATCTTCTCCACTAAATATTCTGGGTGTTAATTTAATACCTGATTCCTTTTGCTTCCAAAAGTTGACACAGTTTCTTGAAATATTTGAGGGCTTGCATGAACAAATAAGACTATTAATTCGTTGAGTGGATTTTCAAAAAAAAATGTCTCTGGATAGTTTGCGGCAGCAAATTTCACAAGAAAAAATAATAATAATTTAAGTAAGACCATATATATATATCGTCTTACTTAAATTGCAAAAACATCAACGATATCCATTTATTCATTTAAATTTATACATTTATTTGAGTAAAATATTATTTACAAATTGTATTTACTGAATCTAACATACAGAAAATAAATAAAGTGAAAAATACAATCTATTTTTTGTTCCTTAATATTCTTATTGTTAAATTTGCACTGTTGTTCAAAGGTTCTTTCATGCTTGTGAAATTGCCATCATGTGGTTTTTGACAATGTGACTCTCATCTGAATGTTTGTTTATTCATTTGTGACCATTGGAAATTTGTTACTGTAGTAAAATTAACAGTTACATTTTTTTTTTTTTTGACAACACATGCTATTCCATTAGGAGAACTTTAAAAAAAGGTGATTTGATAGCTAATAATGTAATTGCATCTTTTGAAATTAATAAAGTAGAAATGATTTTTTTTCTTGTGAAATTTCTTGCCACAAACTAACCAGACTTTTTTTTTTTTTTTTTGAAAATCCACTCAATTAATTAAAAGTTTTATTTGTTCATGCAAGTCCTCAAATATTTCAAGTAACTCTTTCAACTCTTGGAAGCAAAAGGAATCGGGTATTAAATTAATAGCCAGTATTTTTCGTGGAGAAGATTTCACCTGAAAAGTGACAATTTTGTTACTATATCTGTAGATACCTCCACCAAACTAGAAAAAAAAAAGTTCGGAAACTGATATCCTGTAATTAATTAATTAATTTAGAAAGTTGTCTAATGCTACCTACTGACGTTTTCTGAGTTATCTGAAAACATTTCGTTCACATACTCAAAAACTCCAAAGTGATAATCTCTAATATCGAATAGAATGTTGGTGTCATAAAAACATAGAAGGACCGCACAAAACATCAAAAGGGAAGATATGAGTCATGAAATGACAACACGTTGGAACTTGGTAACATGGAAATTTAACTAATTACAAAGTATAATATAGAGCTAATATTTATATGAAATATAAGAAAACGCGTAACGAAGAAGTCCAACCCAAACACACGATTTCTCACCTAGGTACCGCAAAATAGCGACCGGTAATGAAACACATCTTTAAGGTAAGATAAATGCCACACACACACAATTTATTTATTTATTTCTCAGTTATTCTGTTAGAATATGTAGTTAACTGTATTTTAAAAGTAAAATAGAGAAAAATAACCAATCAATTTGAAAGAAGAAAAAAAAAAAATATATATATATATATATATATATATATATATGAGAGAGAGAGAGAGAGAGAGCCATATCAAAAACTCCGCATCAAGAGATGTAAAGTTACCTGTCGCTGGTGGATAACTGTATTTTAAAAGTAAAATAGAGAAAAATAACCAATCAATTTGAAAGAAGAAGAAAAAAAAAATATATATATATATATATGAGAGAGAGAGCCATATCACAAACTCCGCATCAAGAGATGCAAAGTTACCTGTCGCTGGTGGATATTACTACAGGAAGTAACATGTAGCCTCAACAAAACGGCTCTTAGACTTCAACTCTATTATGTTATTTTGGACAGAACCGTGGGAAAACATAGTATGAGACAAAATGCGAAAGAAATTAACGAAACATAGAGTAACTATAAGGAAAAAAGACTCAACTGCATTTTCAGAACTTTTTTTTTTTGATGGCTATACAAGGATAGCCTTATATATATATATATATATATATATATATATATATATATATATATATATATATATATATATATATCGTACTCTGCAAAATTACAAAAATTGCAAAATCTGATACAGTGCAAAATTAATTTCTAGATAAATAGTTATAAAGGTATAAAGAAAAATGATACATGTAGACTAAGATAAAAATATTATTATGATAGGCATCCAGGGATGAAACTCACTGTCGTAGGAGTAATTAATATCTTTAAGGGTTAAGAACAGGGGCAATGTTCTGTTCATGATATCGGTTAAGGTAACGTGACCTGGAAAGTTAATTGTTGTAATAGGATTATAGTAGGGCTTATAATCCAACCGTCTTCAAAAATAGATTAGGTTTCGTGAAGGCAGTGGGATTATTGTTTATTTACTGTTGGTGTTTCGGTGTGTATGCACATGTGTTTTCTCTTTAGACTACTAGATAACTAATTCTATGTAGCCTTTCAGTTCTACGGATATGTTGTGCTAATTGTGCTTGTACAACCTCCGTAGTTCTAGTGGTCGATAACTGGTTGGTTGTATGCAAGATTATTGATCAGACTAGTTTACAGTAATCATTATTGAAGTAGTTTTTAAGTTGTTATTATCTGTCATTATTAGTTTTTACCTTTAATGGCCTCACATAAAATTTGATAAAGTTAAAATTTTATGTAGGCCATTAAAGGAATTGTATCTCCATAGAGCAGTGGAAATTATTCTTTTGGAACGCTTCTAATTTGGACAGGTGACTGCTTGCAGTGTTCATATAGGCTGTTATTATTTTATTAGTAAACAGCATTGTTTCACAGATGCTATGATAAATAATTTTCTTAGTGTTGATTAGTGTCATATCCTTTATTTGAAACAATTTGGCTTCAAAAATGCGATCTTTCTTTTGAAGGATTTTGATGTGTTTGGCCCATTTAACGTAACTGTCGATGTGAAGTCCTAAGTATTTAGTACAGGGTATCCCATGAATTTGTAAATATTTCAATAATTCATAAAAATCGGAAAAATTGGTATATTAGAGTGCGGTTTGCAAGAAAGTAAACTGCAAGTAGGGGAGGGGGCATTTTTGATGGGCAAAAAATTTTAGTTTACACCTTTACCGATAGAGGGCGACTCTACTGATGACTGTCAGAATGGCTTTGAAAACTTATTTAGTCATATGTAGGTAAGCCGTTACATATTACTACAGTAATTGTTTGTTTAACGTGTCCACTGGCACAAACAATTGCATGCTGCAAGCTGGTGAGAATGCATTTGCAGAAACGTGGAGCATATCCGGGTGGATGCAAGCAGGCTTTGCAGCGAATGGCATCTTTTTAAATCCACTAAGGCAGATAGGCTGTTCAGGTACGCTCGGGACTTTTAATAACCTCACAGCCAAAAGTCTACTGGTATCAAGTTCACAGACCGAGGGGGGGGGGGGCTATGCGGAATTGCAATTATGGCTAATGAGTCGTTCTTCACCAAATGTTCTTGACCAACTGCTTCAAGGGAGATGCAATATGAGGTTGTGCCCTGTACTGCATGAACATGACTGCGTGAAGAACATTTTTTCCCCCAAGCATGGTAGCACGTTATCGCGTACCAGTTACAAGTAGCACTGTGCATTTACTGATCACGTCTTCCAGCTCCTTGTTGCATATGGCTCTTCAAAGAAAAAGGGACCAACAATGATGGATGCAATGAAGCCGCACGAAACAGTGAATCGTGATGAATGCAACTGCTCCTGTGTGTAGGTGACTGGATTGTCCTGTGTCCATATTTGATAGTATTTGTACAAAATATGTTGTCCAGCCATTGTGGATCTTCTGCAGCTTTTGTCAAAGCCGACATTGCGAATTCCTCCTGCTTAGAGGTATCACTTGGCAACAGCTGGTGAAGAGATTGCAGCTTCAGCTTGTATTGATACGTTTAACACACCATGAAGATGCGGAATATGGACGTTTTCGCTATGCCCGTGATTCTTATAGCTTCCCATGCACTGATCATCGCCGCTCATCGATTCTGTGGCTAGGGCGTTCATTTGACATACCACAACGCTGATACGGCTTCGGATAGCACTAGGCTTCCAGTGCGAAGGCAATCTGACAAACTTCCAGTTTCCTCAAAATGCCGTATTAGAGATTCTAATAGCATTTTGCAGTGACAGGACCTCGACCTTTCTTCATTCTTTTCTGTGTTCGAAACTTTTCAGCTGACGATTCTCTTCTTACGTAAAACAACTTCACTAGCAATGAGTTATCCACCAATGTCAGCATCACAACAACAAATCTTTCTTTTCACAAAAACATTTCTGTTTGTACCAACGACTGGGAATTTTCACGAATTCATTAGGAGCTGCCAGCAGTACACCCTGTGTTTTATGGGATTCCAATTTGCATGTATCTCACAAATGACATATGTGGTACAACACCCTCTATTGCTGAAAATTTGAACTAAAATGTTTTCCCTGCCAAAAAATTCATTCCCCCACCTTACGGTTCACTTTCGTGCAAATCGTACTGTTGTGTCACCTTTTCTTAATAACTTTGATATAGTTCGCCCACCATTTCTAGATTCCTTCTTGGCTTTGTGCCAAGAATAGTCGATTCATGCTGAAGGGGAGAAAGAAATTAAGGATGTACGAATTGGTCGCCAACATGCGAAATCACGTGCTTTCTTGTCTGTCGCTGTACTAGTACTAGCTTGATATTTGTTGTTCTCTTTTTGCATTATTTTTTTATTATTAATTTGTATGATGCATCCAGTACAGTCAATAA
Source organism: Typopeltis vanoorti (assembly GCF_054136105.1). Classification (NCBI taxonomy): domain Eukaryota; kingdom Metazoa; phylum Arthropoda; class Arachnida; order Uropygi; family Thelyphonidae; genus Typopeltis; species Typopeltis vanoorti. Next base: position 82,084 of record NC_143569.1, read on the forward strand.
GTTTTATTGTTACACGTTTCAGTAGCTCTTGCAAAAGAATATTGAATAATGTGCTGACATTCTGCGAAAAAAGAATCGTCAGAAGGCCGTCTTCTTGTTCCCCTTTCTCAAGTCATAAAACGTGCAAGTGCAATTGCTGGTGTATTGGGGTCGACTGTTAAAAGAATTCGTAGGGAATCAAAAGGTGAAGGTAAGCCAAAATTTAAATCTCCTAAAAAAAAGCGCCAGAAAAAGAAAACCATCGAAACCATAGCTTTGAATGATTTTGATGTAGACGTTATAAGAAGAGCTATTCACGAATTTTACGTGGTCGAGAAAAGAGTGCCAACTGTTCCGAAATTGATTCCTGTGCTTAAAAAAAAAATTAATTTTCCTGGGAAAAGATAAACTTTGAGGAAAATACTTCATGAAATTGGATTTTGTTTTAAAAAGTCCCAGCATAAAAGGAAACTTATCATGGAGCGAAGTGACACTGTTTTATGTAGAACGCAGTATTTGCACGTATTAACACTCTACGTACATTTTTTCCAACTGTTATACAAGCAAAATAGTTACACTTTAAAAACAGCAATGTTCGTAAAAGAAAAACTAAATTTTCCGACCTGTAATAATAAACAAACTCAGTTTGTTTATTATTACATCCCAGAAGACAGACTGATTACCCTATTATCGGAATGGATTCTCCTTTTTCTGACATGCGCAGAAGTGTCGAGGGACCTCAAATCGGTGGGCGAACTATATCTATGTTCTTTACGTTTATTCGCCTCTTGGTGTCACGTGGTACTATCTGAGGGATTTGCCCTGGGGTAGAGCCAAAATCCAAATGTAACAAAGCTTCTGAGGTTCTTCTCATAAAATCCTAAGACATTTATTTGTTTTCGCTGCGCCACTTAGGACAATTAGTTTAAAGGAAAAAATCTTAAACAAGAAGCGAACACCGAGCTATACCTCAGTGACTAACAACCGTGCAATCGCGACTGTAGACACGCTACTCAAATCTCTCCCTTAGGTTCGCATATTTAGCAAGTGGTGCATCGGATAATACTAACAAACAACTGAATCAGAGTAAGCAAAAGATTTATTTAACATTCTAACATATATACAGTTCATGGAAGTCTCGGAAAGATCATTTCTAAACTACAAATTTATGTGCTATCATAGTTATCAAATACGAACAGTAAATTCTCATAACTCACATAGCATTAACAATAGAGCTGTTCTATATCACTTCACACATAAGATCCTAATTTCTCTCTTAATTAAAATCTAGTGAATATACATTATCACCTTGTATTCACATCCTAAGGTTATCACTCTTTAAATTACACTTGTCTACTTTCGCAACTTATAATTTGTTTTATTTGTTTTGTCCTAAGTTTTATCTTTGTTAAGTCCTTAGATCTTGATTCACATATCATTCATTTACACTATCTAACAATAAATTTCACGATACCGTATTATAGATATCTCCTGTGCTTGTTCCTCTCTTTACTCATCCTTTGACCCTCAAATTGATTTCTTTGTGCTGGGATTGGCACCTGAAATTCCTCGATTATATGCTGGCCCATTCGTTTCAGTCGGTTATGCCTTCCTTTCCCTAGGATTCTTGGGGAAAAGTCATTCTTACGCACGTGTTGCCTTTTTACCTAGATTCTGAGGCCTCATCGCAGACCACCCTTTTCTTCTTGAGTAATGTGATTCACCTCGGACCTCTCAACGCATAACCTTGCCGGTAGATACGCGGCATCTACCGTTTCCGTCTACCGGGCATCAGGGCAGAGATTTCCCCTCACGCTCTCGAACCGTCCCTCCACTCGCGAAGTCCACACACCAAAACCAAAACCACCAGGAAAAATTAAGTATAATTTCTGGGAAATTCCCATGCTGCTCCTCTTAAACACTATTAATATAATTAGCGGCTATTTTAGCCTGTTTTTGTTTAGGAGTGTCCCTTATATGTAATACATTGGCTAACTCAAAAGGGGTATATATATATTTTAGGGCATTATGGGCGAGTGTAGAAGGCAATTATGGCAGAATAAAAAATGTGGAAAAATTATGTGCATACCTTGATTTTGGTTTAAAGATGCCTTCTAAATCCAAGCTCTTGTTGAAAGGGGGGGGAAGGAACATGGGGATGTACTTGAGACATGGGAAATAAGTTTGGGAACCTGGGTTACTATTAATAATATATATATTATTTTGTTGTGGGGAGAGGGGGGGGAAAGAAGGATATCCTTATGTGGAAACTTGGGCAAGGGTTTACGGGGTGTGGACCGTTTCGGTCATCGTCGGAACTTTGTGGGAATGACTGTAGGGCTATGTTAAGGCTGCAAGATGTATCTGCCAAATTTGGGCATTTGTTGTCGCTAAATGGCCGGAGGCGTGGCTTAATTTGTAAATTTTGGAACGTCCAACATTCGGAAATTAGGTAGGGGCGGTGGACGTTGATTGAATTACCATCGCATTTTATGGCAATAGTTTCGGATATTCTAAGCATCGTTTCGTTTTCTTGTTTATCAATGATTGTCAATGTTTGTCAAACTAAAACACATTCCCCAAATTGACAAAGCCATAATCATTGACAAACAAGAAAACGAAACGATGCTTAGAATATCCGAAACTACTGCCTTAAAATGCGATGGTAATTCAATCAACGTCCACCGCCCCTACCTAATTTCCGAATGTTGGACGTTCCAAAACTTACAAATTAAGCCACGCCTCCGGCCATTTAGCGACAACAAATGCCCAAATTTGGCAGATACATCTTGCAGCCTTAACATAGCCCTACAGTCATTCCCACAAAGTTCCGACGATGACCGAAACGGTCCACACCCCGTAAACCCTTGCCCCAGTTTCCACATAAGGATATCCTTCTTTCCCCCCCCCTCTCCCCACAACAAAATAATATATATATATTATTAATAGTAACCCAGGTTCCCAAACTTATTTCCCATGTCTCAAGTACATCCCCATGTTCCTTCCCCCCCTTTCAACAAGAGCTTGGATTTAGAAGGCATCTTTAAACAAAATCAAGGTATGCACATAATTTTTCCACATTTTTTATTCTGCCATAATTGCCTTCTACACTCGCCCATAATGCCCTAAAATATATATGTATATACCCCTTTTGAGTTAGCCAATGTATTACATATAAGGGACACTCCTAAACAAAAACAGGCTAAAATAGCCGTTAATTATATTAACCAGGAAAAAAGCCCTGTGTGTGTGGGCGGGGGGGGGTTCCTAACTCTTTTATATCTCCGCATCCTATCGGCACCTTCCGTAATCTTCCTTTCCTCCTCTCGACTCATCGATAGAGCTCAACGCGATATCTCTCGGTAGAGGACTTGTTTTCTGCCTACTTATCATGAGCCGTGTGCACACTAGTACGCTTGCGGCAACTTCCTTTAATCCTGTGCTCTTGGCGTTGGATTACGCTACAATTATCGTTAAAAATTGTGAGTTATTAATCTAAGCTTTGTCTATCTAATTCCTAGGAATGGTATACTGCTTTAATCATACTTTAACGTTCTTTTTCTCTAGAATTTTACTGCCAATATTTAACTAGCTTAAGTAATCCTTCTACATAATGGAATAACACTTCTTTATTATGCATTTTCACAATTATTTTCCTTTTGTTTAATATATCCAATTTTGTTCACATATATGCAGTTTACACTCTTAGATGCAAGCAAATTTTCTAATATAGGTTCTTTACTTGTTAAATTATGAAAGAATGAATTCTCTTAGGAATTTTTTCAATCACAATTTAACAGTACTCAATTACACTAATTTTTCCGACTTTTATGAATTATTCAAATATTTACAAATTTATGGGACACCGTGTATATGTTACGGATGTAATTTCAGGGCAAATTAAATTGTTCGAATCAGTGGCGCACTCAGGATTTAATCCTGGAAGTGGCCGAGCGCTCAAGATTTAACCTGGGGGGGGGGGGGGGGGGGGTGAGTAGACGATTTGCGAATACACACTACGCATCTCATACGATCTGTGACTGAGCATCTGCAGTGATCGCTATTTCATAAGTAGTATAGAAATAGAAGACACCACACATCATAAATAAAAAGAGAATTTTAATTAGAAAAAGATTTTTGGAAAATTTTCTAGTGTTTTTTCCTTTTCTTTGGGGGGTACCTCTCCCCCCTGGGTGCACCACTGGTTCGAATTGATAATACCATGATGTCTGTCACCGTGCAGCGTAATTTGCACTGGATATGGGATTCTTAGGTTATTAATAATTAAAATTTCGGTTTTGGCATTGTTTACTATGATTGAATTGCTACGAAAATATCTCGTTAATTCATACAGATCATATTATGCTTTGGAGAGGACTAGTCTATTGTTAGCAGCCCAATGTAATTTATGTACTGATATATCTAACTCTGTATAGGAAGACTGTGGATATCATTATGTATGGTTCCATGAAAATTCATCGAAAGAGAGTTTATCGAATGCAATTCATCGAAAAACAATTAATCGAAAGAGAGTTTATCGAATGCAATTCATCGAATAAACAATATCGAATAAACGATTCATCGGAAAAAGCAATATCCATCGAATAAACAATTAAACGAAAATGCAATTCATCAAAAGAAATAATTCAGCGATGATTTTTCAATGAATTTTTTCATAATTCATCGAAAAGTAATTTTTCTCGCAAACTACTTTTTAAAAGTGTTCGGTAACAATACTTAACGTTACTCAAGATCAAAGCCGGCGCTAGGGTCTTTGCCGCCCGCATGCAATGTCTATCTAAGCGCCCCCTGTAACGATCCAGGCGTGTGTGGTTCTTTTACGATAATAAAAATTTAAATTATTTGAAATTTCTTAAATAAATTTTGACAGAACAGCCACACGTTGGTTCGCTAAATGTAACGAACCGGGGGTGTTGACTAGGCAGGATAATCGTTAAAAACCCGAATATTCAAAAAATTCTCAAAAGTTAAAGCAAATTTTGATAAAGCCACTTTAGTTTAATCGGTGAATATAATGATACAGGGATTATAGCCTTCTCACCGACCTGAAATGCTAACAAAATTAAAATGAATTTTAATTAAAATTAAAATTTATTTGAACTAAAGTTTAAAAAATTCTTGCATTTTACAAGAATTTACACGTTACTAAATTCTTAGTAACGTGTAAATTTTTTAATAATTTTTATAAGTGGAACTATCTTTTAGAAAAATAAAAGAAATTCAAGATAGATGAGAAAATAAAAAAGAATTCAGAAATAATTAGAACATTTAATATAAGTATTCAAAAAAAACATCTTTACAGAATAACAGAAAATAAATTAAGTTACATAAATATACTTGAAATATTTTTTAATTAAAATTTTAGGATTTTTGATTTCATATTCATAAAATTAGAAATAATGGTGTTAACGTCTAATTCCGCACATACATCATTTTCAATAGCTATTAACGCCAAACTAACAAGCCTTTTTTTGTGACATACTTGTTCTTAAGTAGGTTTTAAATTAAAACCTTCTTTTAATCAATTTAAACTTGGAAAAGGAACGTTCACCGCTCGCTACACTAACAGGTAAGGTTAATAGTATTCTTAAAGCAATTGAAAAGTTAGGGAAGGATAAATTATTGGACACAATGAAATTAAGAATATCGAAAAGGTTTTGAATATTTAAATTATCCTTCCGAAAAATATCCCGGAAAGCACATAACTCGTCATATAATTCTATTGCATTTACGTCTTTATTGTTGCCGTCCTTCAAGAGAATCTCTAAATCGTCAAAATTTTTTCGTAAATCTTCTTTATTAATTTGTAGTAATCTATGCAAGAAATTGAAAATTGAAATTATCATAATATGTTTTTAGTTGTTCAAAACGTTCTATTAACGAACACATTGCAACGTCTAGAAGTGTATAAAACACATTCACTCTAAATTTAGTTCTGGCGATTGTGGCGTTTCGTCATGAGCTCGTAGTCAAAATGTCGTGCCTTCTTTCGTCGTCGGACTTCAATACCAGTTTTAAATTCTTGTTCTCCGTCCATATCTTCACTCAGTTCTTGCCGTTTTAGAACCTTTTTAAAATTTGTATCTGATCGATACTCTTGTAAGAATATTTTTAAGTTTTCGATAGATTCTAAAGCAAGTGTAATGTTCATATTTTTGTCTGGAAGCATTTTACTCACAGGATTTATTCTGTTAAGTAAATCATGCCCAGTTATAAGAGAGCAAATAAATTTGTAGACCTTTATTTTAGCAAATAATGTTTGTGCTTCATGCTGAGTTTCTTTATTAAAATTTTCATTATTTAGAATTTCATAAAGTACATCGTAAATTTCTCGTAACTGATATCGTAGAGGGCGGATTGCATTAATTTTACTTTCCCATCGCGTATCTGATGGCTGTTTCAATGTTAATTTTTTTTACAAACTTTAAAAGGATTGCCCAACGTTTGTAAGAGAATGAAAACAATTGTATATTTCTTGAATAATTGCAAAGAAACTAATTGTATCTGCATTCACTTTGGCTGCATCGTTAATGATTAAATTTAGAGTATGAGCAGCACATGGCACGTAAAAAGCTAGAAGATTTTTGTTCAAAAGCAAATTTTGGAGCCCATATTTGCCCCATTGTTCAAAACCTTGACCTCGCATATCTTCAATGGGAATGTTCCATTTTTCCAGTTGTTCCATTATTGTTGCACATAAACCACGTCCTGGGGAATCTGATATATCTGCAAAACCTAAAACGTTTTCCCTGATCTTGACAATTCCATTGTCACAGGAAACAAAGTGAATAATAATTGTCATTTGTTCTGTTTTACTTACATCAGGTGTGCAGTCTAAAATTATGGAATAATATTTAGATTTTCGAATTGAAAATCAATATTATTATCACTACTACTGATAATAATAATGCACGTACTAGTACTAATAATAACATACTGTTAATAATAATAATATTATTATTATTATTTATTATTTGATATGAAGGGTTTCTCGGATAATTAATCTTTGATATAAAGGATTTCTCAGAATATAATAATAAAATATATACGAATTCAGAGTAAAAATTTGGAAAAAAAATCATCATTCCTAAAGATTTTTCAATCATGTTTCACCTATTTAATCCTGTTTCTGTTATTCCTGAAGGGAAAGAAGTGTCATATTTCATTATTTCCCGAAATCCCTAGAAGGCAGGTAATTGGAGTTAATAAAGGGAGGATTAAGCTAAACATACTGAATATACGAGTGGGTACATTTCTGATGTTTGAGGCGATTGGCGCAGAAAAAAATTTTAACATGTTATCTCGGAAAATAATAAAATAGGAATGATGAATAAAGAATTAGAAAAATTAAAAAAAAAACACTTACAAAGTTTTTTGAAGCATGTTTATCTGTCGTTAGATTTAGATGAGCAGCGGTTGGAAGTCGCATGCAAACTCCTGAAGGATGTCAATCGTCGGCGGATAACAGCTAGAAAAGACAGCGCTAAAGGAAAATGGGATTAAGGTGAGTAGTTCTGAATTAAGACCAAATCAACTGGCCTTAAATTATTGCGTGTGTTTTTCTATCCGGTTCAGTTGTCTTTCAGCAAGAAAAACTCTAGTTTTTCTGGGAGGAAAAAACATTTCCATCCTCGCATGAGAAAGGTTAACTCGCTTTCAGGTGAAATGCCCTGATCAAAGCTCCAGGCAGCCTTGATGAAATGATAACATGCTGAAGCGCTTTTCAGCAGTTTCATTAAATAGTGTGTACTTTTTTCTTCTCGGTTTCTGTATTTTGTAGAAAATAAGTTTAGAATAGAGGAGTGTTTTTTTTTTTTATGTATACCTTCACACCCAAGTTTTTTGCAGTTTTCTATTATCTAGATGGCATGCTTCTTAAAAACTGATTTTTCTTTATGAGTTTTCGAGTTGATAATGTGGTTTTATATCATTTGACGAGAAGTTCAATGTCTTTCTATAAATATATGCCGCGTAAATATGCTTCGAGCGAATTAACCTTTTAATCTTTCATACTTTCCTTTTGAACAATATCAATTTGGTTTCAAATTTCCACAATTCGATTAATAAATCATGCTTACGTATTTAGTATAAATGAAGGAAGTGAATGGTTCATTGCTAATAACTAAAATAACACCTGATGTGAAATGTAATGAGGGAAAAAATCATGAGTTTGCGGATAAAGATTTCAAAAACTGCATTTTCCGTACTTCTGAATAACATCAATTAGGTGCTGGCATATGGCAATCAACACTAATAAATTTTCACAAAGGCGGTCGCCTTTTGTAAAACTGACGTAGATTTACTTCTCGATGCAGTAAAAATGTACTGTATTTGTTTAAATACAAGTGGAAGCACCGTGAATTTTGGCAAATGAAATTATTAAGTGCAAAATGCAAGCCTTCAGAAATGTATCCGTGGCAAGTGATGTAATTTTCCTACAAGCTGTGCCAATATTAATTACAGTCAGCTTATATCAAATCAAATTCAGACTTTTAGAAGAAAACATTGTCCATTCCATCAAACAGTGATATTTTAAAAATCGTAATATTGGAATTGTTTTACACGTTCAATGTTTTGAAATGCGTACTCTTACACTTTCAGCCAAGAGACAAATTATACATTATGTAAGAGATTTGTTTGGCACGCATTTACTTCACTGTTACCTCCTCCCGTGGTTCGCCCACTACAAAAATGTACATGTCTTGTAAACACCCGCACTTCTAATTCATTTCTGAGCTGCAACCGTCCTTGAAGAAAAATAAACAACGTGCACTGCCCTTTGATTTCATGCACCTCCAAACTGGGGATAAAAGGCTTATTCCCATGCCGGTAGCTGTAGTGTTATACTGGGGTGTTTATGCTGTTTACTTTTAAGGTCATAAACGGTACATGTGACTCTATAACCAACTTTAAAGTTGTTTTATTAAATAATCCCGGTAACGTAAGCTTAATGTACGTGTTCGATTTATTTATCTGTATCGCAGTGTTTGTTCTTGATTTTTTTTTTTTTAATTCCTGATGAGATTACTTTTAAGTCAAATTAATTTATAAAGAAAAATTCTTTCTGAGAATTTCCAACACCTGTGGTTTCAATTTTATTTAGAAAATTGATGCCAAGCAGTTCGAAAATACTGCAGCTTGAGCGAATACCAACACATCAAGACTGGTGTTCCTCAAGACTCAGTTTTAGATAAAATTAAGGAATCTTCTGACTTTTTTCATTATCTATATAAACGACCTCTGTTCGATGGAACTGAAAGGGAACCTAATCATCTATGCTGATAAGACGGTAATAGTTTTCTCAAGAAGCGACATGTCAAGCCTAAAACCTAACTGGGAATCTTATTTATCAAACCTGCATACATGATTCAGTGAAAAAAAAAAATCAAAATGAGTATTCAGAAAACTAAATTAATTCTCATTTAAATTAAGGGGATATTAAATCTCACATTGTTTTAAAACCGAATAAGAAACTCAAAGATTGGAATCAGAGAGTTTCATGCCGAATATAGTAAACTATAAAATAAAAGTATCGGCGATTACTAGCGTGAGCTAATGCAAGTAGTCCTAGTACGTAGTACAATACCAGGCAACTCGCAGCAAAGGTGGTTAAGTTCTGATCGCTATTCTTGGTATTTTCCATAATGTAAAAACACATTTCCTAGGAAATGTATGCTGTTATTACATTATGGTGGGACGTCACTACCCAGACCGGTTTCAGCCTTTTTTGAGGCTTCATCAGCGAGTAGCTAGACCAAATTAATACCAAATTAATAACAAATGAATACCTATTGGCTCTTTATATTTAAGTAAATTAATGGGTGCACCTGTTTGACAACTCGTATTAGAAGAGTATATAAGTTCTTTTCTCTATACCCTTTGGTATCTATTTGGTCTAGCTACTCATTGATGAAGCATCAAAAAAGGCTTAAACCGGTCTGGGTAGTGACCTCCCGCCATAATGTAATAACAGCATACATTTCCTAGGAAATGTGTTTTTACGTTATGGAAAATACCAAGAATAGCGATCAGAACTTAACCACCTTTGCTGCGAGTTGCCTGGTATTGTACTACGTACTAGGACTACTTGCATTAGCTCACGCTAGTAATCGCCGATACTTTTATAGTTTACTATATTCGGCATGAAACTCTCTGATTCCAATCTTTGAGTTTCGTATTCGGTTTTAAAACAGTGTGGAATTTAATATCCCCTTAATTTAAATGATGTTTATATCGCCGAAATGAAGCCGATTGGCTCTTTATATTTAAGTAAATTAATTATATTTGAACTGAAGGGTAGAGAAGTAGTCCTGTCAATTAAATATCATATCACTTCCTGTGACCCCAGAAATGACAGCTTTTGCGAAGCTACTCAACGGGTCTATAGCTACCAGCATCTGGGCATACACTTACCAGTAGATCATAATCAAAAATGAAAAACCCATATCCAAGATGTTACAAATTAAATTACACATTGGAGAACGTGTAACGTTAAATGCAAAGCATCTCATAAACTTTTACAGACTATATTATGCACTGGTATACTGAATAATTCGGTATCGTATTTGTAGCTTAGGCAGAGCATACTAAAATATCTTTGGCAAAATTGTACAATCTACACTAAAGAATATTAAAGAAAATCTTAATGTTTAATCACACTGCAATTAAAAACTGTAATTTAATTATCCCCAACGTCAGGTATATATACCTATACGGCATAAATTATCTTCTTACATAGAAACACACATTGGATTAGTTTCATCCACCAGCACTGAACCCTCAGGCACGATGTTCCAGATAGCTCAGTAAAAAAAGTATCATGGAGTGCCATTTCTCATACCACAACACCAGGAGAAGACAATATAAACATGGAACTGTTCAAAAATGCAAGTGAAATATTTAATTAAAGAATCTTAATATTCTTTAAGATGGTCTAGATTTCTGGAAACACCCTAAACTATTGGGGAAAAAAGCAATGATTATTCCAATTTATAAAGAAAGAAATGAACATGACTCAATAACTATAGGGGATGCGTCTCGTAAATGCGCGTACAAATATATGCTGGAATATTAAAAGCGAAAGTAAACAGTATTGCAGACGACAAACTATTAGAACAGAATGGACTCAGAACAGGCTGTTCTTGCATAGACCCAATTTTCACTCTAAAATAATTAATTGGAAAGAGAAGAATTTGGAAAAGAAACGTACTTGGCTTTCATTGATTAAGAAAAAATCCTTTGATAAAATTAAGAGACAAAACTCATTTAAAATATTAAATAATCTAAATACAGCAAACCAACTCTTACAGTCTATTGAAGAAATACATATACATAAGAAATAAAAAATAAAATAGTAGAGTCAAATTTAAACAAATATCAGGATGAAAAGGCATATCAAGAGGAGTACGGAAGGATGTACCCTATCACTTTTGCTGTATATATATATATTTATATATATATATATAAATAATTAATTGCCCTACTGTAGAAAATATTTTTACCTTGGGTATAATTATGTTAAAGATACCAAACAATTTTAAACCTGGTTTTACTCCATTTTTCCCAAGCAAGCAAACCGACAAAAATGTCAAGTTTGCGCCTGCAAGTGATGCAAGACTAGCTGATCCTACAGGTAGTGCAAGCCTAAGGCAACTCGTGGTAGAGGTGGAACAAGCTCCGATCACTAATCTTAATAATTACCCTTAATGCCAAAAGACATCTATATATATAAAACTAATCTATCTATCTATATATATATATATATATATATATATATATATATATATATATATATAGTAAGGCAATCTCTCCCCCCCCCCCGACGCCTACAGCGCTCAATTCCCCGAGTTCCGAGCTGATAAGCCGGTTCACCTACAATTCTAATAACTCGAGACATGAGACAACAATGTGTTTGTCTCATGAAGGCAAATATATATATATATGAATATATATGTATGAATATGAATATATATATGTATGAATATGAATATATATATATATGAATATGTATATATATGTATATGAATATATGAATATGAATATATATATATATGAATATATATACTGACTATAACCGAGACTAGAATAACAATTAAATTTATTCAAAACGCAACATGTTTCATCGGATTGTCCGACTTCTTCAGGCTTGGGAACATAGAAAACAAATAAACACTAAGAAACATCGTATTACTATAAAATGAATATTATAAAATTCAGTTAGCTTTGAACTGTAGCTACAGTCCGTGTTGAAGTTCTATTGTTAATTAGCTGTGTGCGTCTGATTTCACGCGTGTGCTAATATCGGATAGCAGAGCTGAAAGAGTCCGGTAGATTATAGCTGAGGTTATTATTTACGTGATAAGGGTCCATAACAATTTCCTTAGACTCGACTATGCGTCGCTCCACCTCGTCACGGCATATATGAAGGTTTGAGGTTGTGGTCCAGTTTATCTCATGTTGGATAAACATGAGATAACTATTTGGAGGCATCTGTAGCTAAAACCAATAAACGGAATGAGACCAAATTTTACATCGACACTTTTGAAGGCATGGAATTCTCCATGCTTGCTATGCTTGCTGCGCAAACTCATTACTTCAGAAAGAGTAATAATTATTTGTTAATAAATGCATGCATTTATAGGCTTTTATTTTTGTAGACAGAAGACGTCTTAAGCTTGTGCCGCAATAATTGAGCTTTCCGTTGTGTATCGAAGGCCGATGCTTGCTCATCTAGTCAAAGCTACCTTGGCTTGCTCGGTTGTAGGAGATTCCAGGTCCTCGCAGCAGCATTGTGATTTCATGCGCGTGCATAGCCATTTCACGTCGTTTCACTCTGTTGCTTAAACACAGGCCATACACAGTCAACGTAGCACTAGCCAGTGAGCTTCAGCCAGCCTTTACATGTTGCTTGGGAAAAT
>NC_143569.1:2380000-2432500 GCF_054136105.1 Typopeltis vanoorti
AATAACTTTAATTACGAACAATTCTAATCGTATTGCTCGCGTCAAATTTCTAGCAGACTTCTCAATTAATGACAATGTTTTGTATATCTGAGGGTTTTCTACATTTTCTGCCTATGTAATCCTGTTGACATCTTTTTATAGGAAGAAAAAAGCAGAAAATGAATAGTGTAAAGGTGGTTCAATTGGTTGGGCTCATATATTTTTTCAATCAGTGGGAACAGAGAAATGCTTTTAATGAGTTGGGCACAGAAATTATTATAATGCGTGAGCGCACAGATATTATTATGATGAGGGAGGCCACAGTAATGGTTTCAATAAGTGCGAGCAGAGAAATGCTGTTTCTTTCATTAGGGGAGAATTTCTTTGCCTCTCTTGGTTTTTCTGTTAAAAAATGTTAAATGCTTTCAAGGAGAGGACATAGATACAGAAACACAAAAATGCTTATTGAAACAGCACTATCTGTTTCAATGGGCCCTCGCTCATTGAAACCATTTCAGTGCTTTCAATAGGACACATTGCTTTCTATCTGTTCGAGCACAGAAATATTGAGGGGGGACACAAATTTTTGCAATCAAGCCAAACGCATTTTCTCATTGATATGAATACGTATATACCTTGCTTAATTGCAAGTAATTTATATGTAACTCAGCGACTCAACAACACTTGCGATTAACATGTTCGTCTACATCCTGTACGTTCCGCATAGCAGTTAGCAACTGCCATGGTATATTTTGTGATAAGATCATTGTTCTGGTTCATATGTATAAACATTTACTCTAGTACGTAAACCCAGTTGCCGCTCACTAAGTGAAGGTGCTGAAGAGAATGACGGGATTAGCTTTGATGATCAACGGGCAATGCTCGTAAACGAAATGCGGAACAAAAGGGAAAACCAAACATCACTGTAGACTTGCAAAATCTAGCCATATTGCTGCGACTGACAGGCTACCATGCTCTATCCTTCAGGTCGTTGCATTTCATGATTTTTAATGCAAGATCAAAGATTTACGGTGTCCATAGTTCACACTCAACACCACGAATCTCACAATCTCCACTGTTCTCTGAAGAAAACTGCTCCCCTCTTAGTAAGAGCGGGAGCAGTTCAGTTCAGCATAGAATTTTAGTGTACACGATTTCCCGGTATAGTAAGCCACGGCTCTCAATCGAAGTAGTAGCGGAATCCCTCCGATTGAAAATTGCCTTTCTCGTCACTTCTCAAAGTAATATGGATATAAAATTACCAATATCATGTTCTTGTGTCACTTTCGCTGGTAATATTTATCTAGTCACTCACACTGGTAATATGAATCTGCCCTCTAGCTAACCTTAGCTGCTCATTTTGACCATCACGGTAAAATTCCTGATGCCTCAGTACATACAAATGGAAACCTTGAATTTAAATTGTCATTTGCATGAAGCAAATGTTTAGAAATGTAAAGTTCGATATCTATTGACAGTTCTGTTCAATTGACTAGAAAGCGTTTTTTTTAACTATTTCCCAAGAAATTAACATTCACTGCAGCTGTAGCATGCACTCAAGAAATGTTAGGCCAAGAGTAATTAAAAAGAGGTGGAAATAAGCAAGATGTTTCCTATTTATGGTATTTTTATCTTTACACAATAAATTTTAGTCTCTGAGGAAATCACTGTTTTGTTACTAAGCAAATCAAAACTTCGCTTTCATTTTAGCAGTAAATTACGATAGACGACATCACACTTCGTTGGATGTACATTGGATGTTAGTAATATGGAAGTATGCTTGAGAAAGCAAAATAGCTTGGATTTAGAAAATGAATATATTAAATGAAAAAACCATGTACATACGTTAAACGACGGCATCGATGTAAGGAAGTCGTACGCTTGTCTACCCGTAGAACAGCATACAGGGTGTTCGGGATAAATTTGACATATTTATAATTAATTATATTTTTCCGTAAGTTACATGTATTAACACACACTTCTCTTCATTTAAAAGTTTGGACCCTTCTTCATTCATATACAAGATGTCAGAAAGGATGGATAGCTGGAACCCACCTGAATCATGGAAGAGAATAACTTGTATCATGATGATTCGTGCCCGCCATCAAAATAAGGATATTACGACTGCTGCCCAATGCTCCCTGAATACAGTAAAAACAATCAGGCATGAACTAGAGACTTGCAATGGTGACTACGAGGATGTAGCAAGAAGAAAGATCCCTAGCAGACGATCTGATTGCGTTCGTACAGCAGAATTCCTCGCAAATCTGCAGGAACAGGTGTTGAAGAACCCTGGCATTGGAATTCGGGCTTTGTTCGTGAAGTTGCTAACTGTAGTCAAGCCCTGGATAACAAGGGTAGCCAATGGTAGGCCGTATGTATGGCAGCAGGATTCGGCCCCTTGCCACACCTCTGGGAAAAGTCAAAAATGGTTGTCTGAAAATTTCTACGACTTCACCAGTCCAAATGTTTGGCCTCCAAACTCCACAGACCTTAACCCCATGGATTATTTTGTATGGGGCGCAGTTGAAAAAGACACCAATCGCACTTCCAGTAATACAAAAGCCCAGTTAATGGATAAAATTAAAACAGTTTTTGCGGCCCTTCCCAGGGAGACTGTAGCATCAGCTTGTTCGAGGTTCCGAAGCAGAATTGAAGCTGTGATCGATGCTAATGGTGGTTATTTTGAGTAAATCTTGTTGATAGTATTGTAATTAACTCTGCCTGTAATGTTTTTTTGTCAATTCATTAAATTTAATAGATACAAAGAAGATTTTCTTTTTCCTTACGAAACTGTCAAATTTATCCCGAACACCCTGTATATCATAGCATGGACCTCTGTGATAGTTTCTATGGCTTGTGTATTTCTTTGTACCTTCACATTCATTGCAGCATGCACCCAAGAAATGTTAGGCCAACTATCTGAAATCGATTCAGTTGATGTAATTTAGGTCATTTATAAAGCTTTAGACGACGATGTGATTAAAGGGCGAAATGTGGGCTGTGGTCATCACGCTCTGTGCTCAGATAACGCATTAGGGGAAGTATAAGCATGAAAAACAGCTAATTGCGTCTACAAGAGCTGTTGTGTAAACATAAATTACTAAACGAAGATTACTGGTTATACACTTAGTAGAATGCATAGGAATATATTGTACTTAGTACGACATATCCCATACAGTCTAGTCATGATTATTGTAACAAATTGTAACACTTAAAACGTGTTAATTTGCACACATCTTTCAGAAACCGCAAATATCACGTAAAAATAAACATTGCATTACGAAGTGTGTTATGACTGTTCTGCGTTTACTGTTAACTCTCAAAGAACTGGATATGTATAAGCATTCAGCGCCTCCCATACTTATATTAAGATAATCCACATTATTTGAGGAATTTTCTCGACAAATAAATTTTCGTCGAGAAAAATAAAGGGAAAATAGCATAAATAAAAATACTCTCAACGAGTAGGGAGCAGAGAAATGCTCTCATTGTGGATTTCGCACAGACGCGTTCAATGAGTGGTGAGCACAGAAATGTCCACTACTTTCAAAAAGTAGTGGACAGATAAAAGGTTCAATGAATACTGGCCACAGAAATACTTTCAATGAGTTGCAGAGAAATACTTTCAGTGTGTCGTTCTCTCATAAATGTATTCAATAACAAGTTCGCACAGAACAAATTTCATTAGGTGATGAAATTATTTCAAAATGTACGGCAAAGAAATGCTCATTATCGTAGGGAGAAGAGAAATGATTTCAACAAGCAGTGAGAATAGATGCTCTCAATAAATAATTGGGACAGTAATGATCCAATGAGTACTTGGGAAAGAAATTCTGTCAATGATTAGTTGGCACAGAAATGCTTTCCTTGAGCACTGCACACAAGTTCTTTTGTCTAATTGGCACAGAAATGCTTTCCTTGAGCACTGCACACAAGTTCTTTTGTCTAATTGGCACAGAAATGCTTTCAATGGGTCGCAGGCAGAGAAAATCTTTCAATGATTAGTAGACACATATACTTTAATCAGCAGTGGGAAGAGAAATGTTCTCAAAGAACATCGGTCATTAAAACTCTTTCGGAATGTATTCCATGAGTAGTAAGCACTGAACGACTATCGATTAGATGAGAATATCCTTTCAAAGTGTAGGATAAAGAAGTACTCACGATAGAGCACATTTCGTGTCCCTCACTCATTCAAAGCCATTCTGTATCTCCAATCAATCAATGCAATTCTGAGAGCCCCACTCATTGAAAGTGATTCTGTGACCCCATTCATTGAAAGCATTTCTCTATCACACACATTAGCATTTCTGTGTCCAAACTCATTAAAAGCAGTTCTGAGCATCGATTCATTGAAAGCGTTTATTTATCTATACCATTCATCAAAAGCATTTCTTTGCCCATTCATTCAAAGCAGATCTGAGCCTCGATTCAATGAAAGCATGTCTCTATCCTACTCATTAAAAGCATTTCTGTGTCCACACTCATTGAAAGCATTTTTCGCCCAAAATCATCGAAACATTTGTGTACCCCTCTTTCAGTGCATTTAATAGTCCCATTAATTGAAATTATTTTTATGATACTCTCATTAAACGCAATTCTCTGCCAAACTCATTGGGAAAACTTTTCTATGCTCCACTATTTGAAATATTGTCCTAGTAATCAATAAAAGTATTTCTTTTCAAATTCTTCACTGAAAGCATTTCTCTGCAATCTATTCATAGAAAGCATTTTTGTATCCTCTCTAATTGAAAGTATTTGTATGCCGTACAGAGAAATCTTTTCTGATCTCCACTTTAATTTTATGATCATCGTTGTCCCTACTCATTGATATAATTTCTGTTCCCACATCCATTAAAAGCATTTCCGTGCAACTCCTCATTAATCGCATTTCTGTGCCCACTCATTGAAAGTATATCCGTGCCCCACCCTTTGGAGGAGTCTCTGCAAAATAATTTTTGTGCTCCACTAATCGAAAATAAATTTTGCAGCCCACTAAAAAATGAAAGTATTACTTTTCCAATCATTGCATGAAATCATTTCTCTGCCTACTCACAGAAAGCGTTTCCCTCCTGACACTCATTCAAAGTATCTCTGTGCCCATTCATTGCAATCATATCTGTTACCCTCTCGCTGAAAGTGGGATATACAGTTGAATGAATTGTATATCCCATTCACTGAAAGCATTTATGAGCCCCCATTAAAAAAGCATTTCTCTGCTGTATTTGTTAAAAGCATTTCTATGTGTGCACTATTGAAATAATTTCTGCAGTCCAGTAACTTGAATTATTTTTCGCCTGACTTTAGGCACTATATGGAT
Source organism: Typopeltis vanoorti (assembly GCF_054136105.1). Lineage (NCBI taxonomy): Eukaryota > Metazoa > Arthropoda > Arachnida > Uropygi > Thelyphonidae > Typopeltis > Typopeltis vanoorti. The sequence continues at coordinate 2,385,303 of NC_143569.1, forward strand.
TTCAATATGTATCGAATACGTATTGAAATCCATTTTGTATCCGCTCCATATTGAAGGCATTAATTTGCAAACTACTGAAAGAAAGCATTGCTGTGCTGCTATCACTGAAGTAATTTCTGTGCCCAAAGTCATTGAAAGCGTTTGTGCTTCAACTCGTTGATAACATTTCTGTGCTCTACGCATTTCTTGTGTGCCCTAGAGAAAGAATTTCCTTGAAAGAATATTTAAGCAGGGAAATGTTCTGCGCAAAGATTCGACATCCTTGGCAATTTTCAATGAATATTGAAGGTATTTCTGACACTGCTCTCAGTGACAGCTTTTCTGTGTCCCAGACATCGAAATAATTTCTGTGCTTGCTCTTTGCTCCGCCTACTATTTGAAACCATATCATAAACAATTCATGATAACCCATTTCTATACGTCATACATACTGAAAGCATTCTGTGCCACCTACACAAAGCAATCATTTCTCTTCCTCATTCTGTGTCGATGGTATTCGAAAATATGCTGTATTCACTGAAATCATTTCTGTCTTCACTCAGTGAAGCATTTCTATGCCTCCACTCAATGGGTACCCGTATTTATTATTTATTGAAAGCATTGCTTTCAGTTTACTGAAATAATTTTGTATCTCCAACCATTGAGATCATAAATGTGCGCCACTTACTGGACGAATTTATGTTCATTCGCTCATTAAAAGTATTTCTTTTCCAAATTTTCATGGAATGCTTTCTCAGCCCTCTAATTATTGAAAGAATAATGTAAGAATGTCTGTGTCAACTACATATGGAAGCGTTCTGTATTCACTATATAATGAATGCATTTCTCCATGCACTACCCATTTAAAGCATTTCTCTGTCAAAGTATTCCATTTTCAGTTATTCATTGAAACCTTTGTCTGCCAACTACTCATTGAAAGCATTGCTATACCCTCCCTCATTGAAAGTATTTCTGTGCTCCATACATTGAAATCTCCTTGCCAAACTCTTGAAATCTTTCCTGGTCTCCACCTCAATGAATACCTTTGTACGTTCACACATGGCAAAATATTACCATTCGTTGAAAGCATTTATTTGCCCCTAATCATTGATTAATTTGTTTACCCGAAACACTGAGTGCATTTGTGTGCCCACAATAATCGAAATGATTCCTCTACTCAACTCGATAAAAGTAATTCTGTGCAAAATTCAGTGAGAAAGCAATTTGTGCTTCACCATTTTAAATAATTCTTTATAACTCAATGAATATACATTTTTTCCAATTATTCATGAAAGCGTTTGTCTGCCAAATACTCATAGAAAGCATTTCTCTACTTTCTCACTCATAAATTCTGTTCTCACTCATTAATAGCATTTTCCTGTTCCCACCAGTGGTGCATCCAGGGGGTGGGCCAGGGGACCCGGGCTTCCCCCAAAAAGAAAGAGAAATAGTAGAAAATTTTCCAAAAATCTTTTCTTAATTATTATTTTTTTATTTATGTTGTATCGTGTCTTCTATTTCTATACTACTTGTGAATTAGCGGTCACATAAGGTGGGAATACCCTCTAGCTCTCGGGAATCAAGGCAGCTGGGAACGCAAGGCGAACGACGTAGTCAGAGGAGATCACGGGTTTCATGTATTGGCGATCATTGCAGATACTCAGTCATAGGTCGTATGCAAAGCGTAATGTCCATTCTCAAAATCGTCAACCCAACTCGCCCCTCCCAAGAATAATTAAATCTTGAGTGCTCGGGCACCCCCCCCCCCCAAAGATTAAATCCTCCTGAAAAAAAAAAATTTTTCAGGAGGGAACTCTGCTCCATCGTTAAAAGTATTTTGGAACTGAAAAATTCCTCATAACGATTCTTCTTGCCCTAGACAGGAATTAAATTCATTTCTTTCTAATTGATGCTACTGTTTAAGTAACATTTCAAGATATATGCTGAATAACACAATGAGGTCAACAGCAGTCAATATATTTTAAATTGTTAAGGTTTTAGAGTTGTAACTGGCAGTTAAGCAGAGTGGCCGAAAGTCAACTGTCCTGTTGATCGAAACAGTCCATTGCTTTAATGAGACGCTGAAAGAAAACCTGGAATATTGGTTTGACATCTATTAATGTTCTAGTTCTGTATTCACAGACAGAGTACGCTGCCATGGATTTAATATTAAGATCACTGAAAAACTTGTTACTAGTTCTCAGTGGCGCACTCAGGGAGGGGGCCAACGGGCCCTGGCCCCCCCAAAAAAAAGGAAAAAAGGAAAAAACACTAGAAAATTTTCCAAAAATCTTTTCCTAATTAAAATTCATTTATTTTGTGTCGTGTCTTCTATTTCTACTTATGAATTAGCGATCATTGCAGATGCTCAGTCATAGGTCGTATGCGATGTGTAGCGTGTATTCTCAAATAGTCTACTCAACTCCCCCCCCCCCCAAGATTAAATCCTGAATCCGCCATTGCTAGTTCTTTAAATGCGGTTTCTTATCGTGAATAGAATGAAGATTTTTTCATATCACACGCGGCTATTTTAATCGGCCACTATACCGAAATGGTTATATTTTGTTTTGTTTTGTTTTGAGTAAATATTCTAGAAAAGTTGGATTTGCTTTATAAGCGTTATTAGCAAAGGTTCTCACACTCTGAAAGAAGCGCCATATCAAATTAACAAAGAGTTTTGATGATAGTTTAACTTTCATGTATTAGTTATTCCCTTTTTTGTTATCTTCTGATGTTTCCAGGTTTCAGATAAGTTCTGTCTCTCTTCTCCTCGAGAGTAATTTATATTTTAGAACAACTGTTTATTCTTATTTGCATTACTATGAAATTTCATTTTCAGATAAAGCATTATAGAAATGTAGCCCATATTCAATGATAAATATTCCCGCTAGTTATTCACGTTCTTTATCAGTTTACATCATAATTAATGATATGGGAAAAAAACCTGGCAATTTTCCAAGACCTTTTTATCAGCTTTACTCCCTTAACTTCTTTCGTCACTCTAATTGCTTTAATTAGAGAGTTGTTTAGAGTTGCTATTGTTCCCTTATCTGTTATTACCTTTCCTAATTAGAAATTACTGAGAATTAGTATAGAGTTATTTCCCCTTGTTTTTTAATCTGTACCAGTAACAATCAAGTTCCTAATTGGCTCATATACAAAGCATTATACAAATGGAACCCATATTCAATGATATATATATATATATGTTAAAGATACCAAGCAATTTTATAAGCTAAGTTTTAAGTTTTTTAATGTTTTCGAAAAATTTTTGAAACCGAAACTAGGTTTTTTAAAAAGCTAGCTTATAAAATTGATTGGTATGTTTAACATAATATATACCCAAGGTAAAAACTTTCTACATATTACTCTGATCCTGAGTTTTTTATTTAATGAGGTCAAAGCACCTTATTGCAACTTGTTTAGGTAAAATATTTATAAGCTCTGTGTCACTTCACCCTTGGCATTTTTCGGTCTGGCTCCCTCTGACGAGACCTCAATAAAGGTCGAAACCGGTATGGATAGTGAGCATTACCTTAATGCATAGCACCATACATTTCCGCAAGGAAATGTGCTTTGCATTAGGGGAAAATGCTAAGGAAAGTGATCAGAACTTGCTCCACCTTTACCACGAGTTGCCTAGTGTTGCACTACGTGCAGCCACAACCTTGACTTACTTGTCTGTTTGCTTACTTGGGAAAAAGGATTAAAAAACCTAGCTTATAAAATTGCTTGGTATCTTTAACATAATATATACCCAAGGTAAAAAACTTTCTACGTATATATATATATATATATATATATATATATATATATATTGATATATCTATCTATATATATATGTGTGTTTGTGTGTGTGTATATACACATACACATATATACATATGTATGTGTGTGTATGTTTCTTTACATCGCGAAAATATGATATGAAAATAGGCCTGCGTGTGTAATTATACAAAACATAATATTATACCCGTAAAAGGACTTAAAAAGTTATTTTATTGACTATAATATTTCAATGATTGGTTTGCTGGGAATTACTCATTACAATATACAATTAAGTTAAGGGGAATTATTATCCCCTTAACTTAATTGTATATACATGTTGACAGCCTATTTTTCTACCCAATGCAGGGTGAAGACCCCTTCCCATTACGGGCGGTTTTTTTGGGTCTATTTCTCCCATGGTGACCCAATCCATATTGGGAGAGGACAATCACAAACATCCATGCCTACTCAGGATTCGAACCCGCAGCCTATTGGCTGGAGAGCGGATACGCTAACCAAGAGTATACTGAAATATATATATATATATATATATATATATATATATATATATATATATATATATATATATATATATATATATATATATATATACACACACACACGCGCGCGCGCGCTTGTGTCGATGGAATATAGCAGCAGTTTATAGTGCTGTATACTCTTGCCAACCGTCTGGCTGTCTATTATTTACTCTCTGAAATGATCAGGTCAAGTCATACACATTATCATTATCATACACACTTGAAGGAAGATAGTTTCCTGGAAGCACTCTACTATTTAGTTATAGTTCAGGTTGCCACGTGTCGTTAGTCTCCAATTACTGGTGGATTTCACTTTATTAGGACGATTCTTCTAATTTTCTGGTCGATAAATGTATTATAAAGTGAAGTTGGTTATTTACAAATGCACAACGCAATAATTGCAATTAGCAAATTCAAATAAAACAACGTTTGAAGGAAACATTGTTGAAATCTCTTTTGACAATGAAATTATGTTTCAACTTGTTTATGAGCTTTAGTCTGTTATTAAGATTAGAGCTATCCGCGAGAGAGTCAAAAGATGGTTGCTAAAAGTGGAGTAGGGATTAAATCTAAAAGCTAATAAATTAATTAACAATCTTTCCTTTATCGCGCGTCGACGTGCCAACTACTTACGTGCCAGCCGCTGTCCTAATTAGCCGCTGTCCTAGTCCTAATTTTCCACCAAAGATAACCGTATCGTAGGAAAAATATATGCATGACCGAGAAAGGTATCATTATTTTATATATTATATAATATATTATATAATATTCGTTTCGAAATCAGCATACTAATATCAAATCAAAATATTTTTTTCAACATCGAATGTTATTGAATGCTCATGAAATTGATCTTAAATGAAATAATTATGTTCGAAATAGTGGAGTCCTAATAAAACCCATTTTTCGCCTCACAGACGACTTGCATTATCTTTGTATAAATTAAAATATTCATGTTTATATGACTGATGTAGTGTAGCAAGGCTTTTGGTACTCTTAGTAAATGAATAGCTGGGCTACGTCATTTTTGAATGTGACAATTTCGATAATTGTAAAATGCCCTGCCAATGGTACCCTTCCAACACGTGTCCAACTTCCGAATGCTATTCTCTGAATGTAACATATTTAATCTGTAGATCAAGCCGTACAAATCAAAGATAATAAGATTCCATGATATATTCGACTGCAGCATTGGGAGAAAGACTTTTTGATTTACTGTGTGCGATTCATTTTTTTTTAATTTAGAAAATGGTGATTATGACTAAAAGAAGGTACTTTCTGGAATATGAATTAGTTGCGAGTCCCATTAAATCATTAGCAACACACAGCTGGTTGATAATTAATCTAATTGTAATTTACTAAACTTCCTTAAAATCGTGAGTTATTTTTAACTCACGATTTTAAGGAAGTTTAGTAGTAAGAATGTCTCAATGACTCAAATGCGAGAATACATCCCAGTAAGAAAATATATTATTTCACGCTTCTGAGGCTGTGGGAGGTGCTTTACTTGATCAGTCTCAATATTTAAGCCCTGTATTTTCTTCTTCTGGTTTTAAGGAATAACCCCCGAGAAGAGGAATTTTAGCTTCTTTAACAGTATTTTTTTCCTGCATTCTGAGAACGATGTTAGACCTTCACAATATTAATGTATAAAATAAAAGCGAATCTGATGCATTACTCTGGTGCATTAGCAACGCGGAGAGGAAATGTAAATAGCGCCCAGTTTTCCTGGGATCGAAAATAAAAACAAATAAAAAACCTCAAAATAAAAGGCTACAGAAATGCGACAACTCAAATCGATTTAGTTGACAATAGATATGCTAATACTGAGAATAGTTAAAAATTCATAACTATTGAATTTAAAATAGTGTATAAAAACAAGAAAGTGTTCTCTCTTTTACCGAAATATGGGGATTGAGAAAAGACTATTTAACAATTCTACTATAAAACACCAATAAAGGCACTCTGCCTGCGTCGTGTGGTACAGCGATGCACTTGTGTCCGTCACATGAAACATATAACGAACATTTGGGACTGTGACAGAAGCAGAGAATGATTAGTACTTTTTGAAACATGTTCGCAAAACCAGAAAATGCTACTTTTTTGGTTCTGCAGCATTGTAACTGCAGAATTTGTGGTTATTTTATTTCAAGCCCAGGGAATGTAACACCTGACACTATTGCTAACTGAATGCCTTTTGAAGCGGTCATAACAATGCTTCTGATATTCAACATCGTTGTCCTCCTGTCACTGCAATGAAATCACCATCTAATAAATCTCGGAGACATTGAATCAACTTTTATGTGGTTCTCACCCACGAATGGTTAGTTGCAAACTTATAGAACATTTGTACGATTGGTGAATAAAGGATTTTATTTTCATTTTTAGCAATTTTTATGTATTTTGTTTTTTTTATTCTTTGTATTTTCAGGAAAACCTGTTCTACAAACCAAACATGGAACTTTTTTCTAAACCACTTCATGCCTCAAGTAAGCGGGGAGATGATATCACACCTGGCGATGAAATTCATCTCTCACCTAAAGAAAATCTCAAACATCCATGCCAGTAGATGGATTCGAACCCGCGACCTGTTGGTTGGAGAGTGGTTATGCTAACCACTCGACGAACCAGGCCAGCAAACTGCCCTACTTCATTAATATGAGCCTGTGTCACTATAATCTCTTCAATGGCATGAACAAATCCTTTCTTCGGACAGCGTTCTCAGAATAATGTACAGTATATTCAGAGCATAAAAACTCAAGGGATTTTTGACAGAGAGTAATTTCTGTTCTAAGTGGAATAATATCGATTGATCATGTCATTCGAATTTAAGATGATATTAAACAAATTTCATAGCTTCACACTACTGTTAAAATTACTTAACAGCAAGGAAAATACTGAAAAGTTTGAATAAGATTATTATTATCTCAATATATGAAAAAGGCGATATGCGTAACTATGAAAATTACAGAGGAGAAACTCGCCGAAGTACTGGTTAAAAGTAAAAGCACGAATATTAACTTTAAAACTGAAATCAATAATTTCAGCTTTTAAGTAAGAATATAAATTGAAGAATAAAATCGCTTCCGAAAAGGACGATTATGTATTAACCCAACTTTTACATTAAAAATAGTGATGGAAAAGCATCATGAATTCAAACACAAATGAAACACAGACACTAGAATGACTTTGTCAAAGTCATAAGGAACAAAACTGTGGATCATATTCAAGAAGTTTAAAATTCCAAACAACTTCTCTCAACAATAATTAACATTATCAAACCAGTCAAATAGCTGTACGAATCAATGGAAAAGTATGGGGAAAATGGAAGAAGAAAAGAAATATGAAACAGCATTTAAACTATATCATGGAACTATACTTAATACTCTTTTGTTTGGAGATGACGAAATAATCGTCGCAGTGAAGATGAAGTCCAGTGATTAATATTTTTCTTAAAACACAGTTGATAAAAAATTGGAATGCAAGTATCAACGAGCAAAACAAAAATCATAGCTTTTAAGGAGTGTCTTCAGTCAGAAGAACAGTTTTTAGAACAGTTTAACTGCTTCAAATGCCTTGTTTCTTTTGAAGCAAGTTCATCTTATAGTTCATTCATATAAGAAAATTTCTTTTCTTATATGGATGAACTATACATATAAGAAAGAATCTGACAATTATACCAGAATTTTAATCTCCTGTAGATAAGAGGAATGATCAATAATATTTATAAAGCGCATAAACCAATAAGCTGGTTGATGCGCATTAAAATTCATTTCAGAATCTTAGGGCGCATAAACTCATGTTTATGGACTCTAAAATTCTTTTCTTTAAAATCTATTCTAAAGCTTTTGGGTCTCTAAGAGTGTAAAATCTCCTTTGATAAATGAGAAAGTATCGAGTGCAGCCGAACTAATGATTAATGTAGAAGCATCAGCATGCATGCGAAATTTCCTCAAATAATTGGATCATCACGAAGCAATCTTTCATTTCGAGAACGAATGGCTTTACCTAAGAGTTTCTTAGTAGTCAGAAGACAAATTGTTTCTTTACTGCGCCTGTTAATATAAAAATAAAATAAAATAAAATAACTCGTTCTCGTAAATTTTTCAATCCGAGCGAACCGAAATAACTTTAAACCTGGATTATGCTGCACGATTATTTCTTAAAATAGCAGAGCCGGTTACTGTTTTACAATAAATAAACAAATACTTTAATTTCTGTTCCCTTAGCTTCCATTTATTAAAAAGTAAATTCTGTTAAATATTTTGCTACTTCTCCTTCCTTTTCTAGAATAAATATGAAGAACGTATAAATACGCTAAATTATTTTATAAAAATGCATAAATAAGCCAAAAAAACGCAAATGAAAATTATCTTTCAATCTACTTGGTGCGTACTGAAGGAGTGGAATAATAACTGTCTGCACTAAACTAATTGAGTAATTTACAGGTGCCATCTGCATTTTAGTACATGAGAGTTTCTTAGTGCGTATCTATGACATAAAATGTTCGTACTACCGTCACGGATAATAAATGATAATGCACCATTTCAAAGAAAACATTAGTGTAGCCAACTTGTCAGTGAACAATAAAATATTAGAAGAATAACGAAAATTGATATGCCCCAGTGAAAACAAAAATACGACTTATACACGCACGCGTACACACACACACACACACACACACACACACACACACACACACACACCTTAGCAGTGGAGAGTAATAAAAAAGTAATTATGGAAGTGGAAACTCTGTTAAATTTTCCCGACAACACTCTAGTGTATAAATAGCGCAAAGAATATTATAGGGCTAATAAAAGTTTACATAACCTCGGAATACGAAGATTTCGAGGCTTTGAATTCCAGGAATTCAAAGCTAATTTTCCACTGAATTTGGCCTGAGAAAATACTTCTAATGAGTTTCAAATAAAGTTTTATCAACATCAAGGGAATAAAAATATATCAGATTATATTTCTTTATGATTAGGATTAATTTTCAGCTAAATTTACTGTGGAACAAAATTTTTGTTCTGGAAGAAGGGAAGGATAGGAAGTGAGAGAGAGAGAGAGAGAGACTGATTACCACACTTTAAGGGGAAGGAATGCAGCATCTTCCTTGAATGTGTAGTTATACTTACATGAATGCACTACGAATGCAAAGTTTTAAAAAATCAGTTCTCATTGGAGTATATTATTAATTTTCTCGAAAAATGTGAATACGTAATAAATAATATAAACTTACATAATTATGTAAAAATACGTAATTCTATTTATTCAACCATAAAGAGAATGCAAAAATTAATTTTTTAGAAACGAAAACTGAGTAGGCGTAGCCTTCTGTGGCTAATTGGTTCAAAAGATATATTTCGGTGATTACACCACATTTTTTATTATTCAGTTATACGAAATACTGAAATAATAGTTCCCGACAAGTTTCGTAAATCGTAGGATTTACATCTTCAGGGGGTAAATAGTATAACTTAAAGTTTAAACAAGAGGATTAATAAATACGAATCATAACCGTGTGGCTATTCATAAACTCAAATAACAGAATGCAGATATAAAACATTATTCACATTGAACAGTACTGGACCTATGTCATGTGTTCTTGTTCTCGTTCATACAGTCCGAGCTCAGATTGAGGTAAATTTTTTATTAGAGCTGACCACACTTGATGGAGAATTAAACCTTGATTTTTATTGCATTGGGTTGGTTTTTTAGCATATTAGCAGCTTCTTTAAATTTTCTTATATAATTGTTGTTTTCTATGTATGACATCGTCGTTTTTTGCCAGAGTACATCGTGTCCAGTGGAAGTGGTATGGAAAGTAAGACCCGTGGACGATATTTATATCTTATTCAATGGAACAACAGATGAACTTATCAATTTCAAAGATTATCTCAACAATTTGAACAACACCATAAAATTCACTTCAGAACAAGAAGAAAATAAAAAACTTCATTTTCTGGATATTCTATTAGAAGTTAATGAAGAAAGTAAACTCTCCTTCTCAGTATATAGGAAGCCGACAAACACTGGAAGATTTCTAAATGCAACCTCACACCACAATCCTTCACAAAAAAATAAGTTTAATTAAAACTCTTCGAGACAGAGTATACAATATCTCCAGCACACAAGAAAGATGTAATGAAGAACTAAAATACTTAACAAAAATCCTCCAACAGAATGGATATGAAACAAAAACCATCAAGAGAATCCTTAAAATGCCTCCAACTAACAACACAATAAAACAGGATTACAAAAACGCAATCTCGCTTCCTTATATCAAAACTGTTACAGACAAGCTAGCCTGTTTAATGAAGAAACACAACGTAAAAGTAGCCTTCCTTCCTATGGAAAAAATCTCAAGATTCCTACATCCACCAAAACCAGCTCATCATCCTCTTAAAAAACCAGGAGTCTACAAAATCCATTGCTCTTGCGGGATTTGCTACGTAAGACAGACAGGAAGATCTGGAGAAATACGCATGGCTGAACACCAAAAAGACGTACAATACAAAAGAGACAAAAACGGGTCTTGCTTTCCATACCACTTCCACTGGACACGATGTACTCTGGCAAAAAACGACGATGTCATACATAGAAAACAACAATTATATAAGAAAATTTAAAGAAGCTGCTAATATGCTAAAAAACCAACCCAATGCAATAAAAATCAAGGTTTAATTCTCCATCAAGTGTGGTCAGCTCTAATAAAAAATCTACCTCAATCTGAGCTCGGACTGTATGAACGAGAACAAGAACACATGACATAGGTCCAGTACTGTTCAACGTCAGTAACGTTTTATAACTGCATTCTGTTATTTGAGTTTATGAATAGCCACACGATTATGATTTGTATTTATTAATTCTCTTGTTTAAACTTTAAGTTATACTATTTACCCCCTGAAGTTGTAATTCCTACGATTTACGAAACTTGTCGGGAACTATTATTTCAGTATTTTGTATAACTGAATAATAAAAAATGTGGTGTTCTCACCGAAATATATCTTTTGAAAACTAAGTACTGAAATGCCACAGCACATCAGGAGTTCATAATGTTTCTCTGTTTCTTCATGTTCATAATGTTTCTCTGGTAACGGTAACTTTTAGCATGATAAAGTGCCAATAAACAAGGAATAGTCATTCAGAAATGGTCTGAACGATACACGTTATCTAGAAAACTCCCCTGATGCCTTGAGTTCCCTAAAAAGGGAGTAGGCACTGTTTTAGTCCTGTTTACCTTTTGGAGGCTGAGAGAGCAGTTCAAATATCTTATCTAAATAATTTAATTAATTTTATCGTTCCTTCGAAATGTTAATTCATTATACTTTGAAACGCATATCCACATGATGTACAAATATTATTCATTGCAGGCCTTAACTTTAAGTAAAGCAAATAATTATACTCTTTAGGTGAATCCAGTCTAAGAAAGATCATATATTTAGTTCATTGGTAACTCAAATTGAATATACATACTATTTTAAGCCAAATTAGTAAGTGGTTTCAAAATGAGCGAAGAAATTTATGAACTCATATCCTGCTGGTTGGAGATCCGATACGATTATATACTTTTCCGGCAATGAAATGACAAATATTTAATTCTGAACCAATTTGAAATGAATTCGTTTAATATAAATTTTACTTTTATTTTTCATCTCAGAGAAGAATACTATTTAAATGTGTTTTCAGCGTTGGAAAACTTTAAGAAAGGAAAAACTAAGACTTGAAGAAGCATAGTAGTTTTTTGATACAAAGTAGGAGGAAACATATAGACTTCGTTTGTACATCAGAGAACTTCATAGCAATGGAGACAAATTTATTTCACATATAAAAAGCACTTTCTGTCACATATTTATTCCACCTTTTTTCTCAATTTCCTGACACTACTAACACTTACGCTACTCTAATATTGATTAGCTTAGCGTATGAGACTACTAAATCAAGTAGCAACTGTAGGATGAGGTGGATGAGCTGTTTACAATTAATGTCTACTATAGCCAATCTAAGGCAAACCGGGTGTATAATTTACAAGAGTCAGCACTCCTATAAATGTTGATCTTGTAAACTATCATGTCCACAGCATTTTATAGATTATCATATCCGCATTTCTGAGGACTGACGAGTATGTTACTCCTATTAGATATGTATGCATAACAAAATAAGCCACTTAGTATTTTCTTTCGTTATCGATATATTTGAGAATTCCACCGCTAGAGAAATCTTACCAATTTTCCTTCGATCATTCGCTACTGGATGCAAATCATCACATGATACCATATGCACATTCACTCAGTAAGAGAATTGGGTTCCTTGAAAATTCATCAAAGACAGTTAATCGAATGCAATTCTCCAAAAGGAAAATTTAATTAAAAGATCCAGCAACAGTTCACTGGGGGAAAATAATAATATAATATAATAAAAAATTACTGAAACAAATTCACTGACAATTGTTGAATAATTATTTGTCATGATACACGTTCTAACATTTTCGTTAAAATTACCTAACATTAACTTCAGATTAACTTAACTTAAGAACATAATAAAACTATCAGGAAGGACCGCAGTAACTTCTGTTTTGGGATATAGCTGCAATTACAAAAGATTCTAATTGTGCACTCCAACATCTCTCTCTCTCTCTCTCTCTCTCTCTCTCTCTCTCTCTCTCTCTCTCTCTCTCTTTCTCTCTCTCTCTCTTATGAGAGAGCACAAAATCGACGTATGCATTAAGAGTTAATAATTATGACTTGTAATAAAGCGGATGAATTCTTTTTCAAGCTGAAAAGCAAAGAATACTGCTATAAAAAGTTTTAATTTTAATATCAAAAATGGAGAATATGAGCTGCAAAGTTGAATAACACACTGAGTGATTTCAATCATAAAGATTTGTATGTCTCGCTCAATTAATGATTCGATTTATTTTAATTCATTTATTTGTGAATTGTTTTCTTGGATGATTTTCTGTTTTAACGAAGTGTGAAATTTCGATCAACTGCCTACATTTCACTGCTGTCCTATTTATCTTTCGAACTCTAGGTGCAAATTCCGATATTGCATAATTTAAGTATTCACTTTGTAGTTCAGCATGTAACCTGTTCTGATGAAACATCCAAAAAATTAACTTCTTCCCAAGCCAGTATAGAATGCTCACTGTCACCATCCGGTGTCGTATCTTTAAATGAAACCCTCCTCTGACACTATAATCATATCTAACACTTTTTTTGTTTGACATACTATTCCTTCTGTCACATGCTGCTTTTGAATACTTCGGTGATGTTCAACTCAGAACCGGAAACGTATGGGCTAACTCAAACCATTATGATCAGCATCGGTATTTACTCAACAATTAAAAAAGGAGACATATATTAAAATGGTTTTCCTGTAATCCCGCCATGGATGTTTGTGATTGTCTGTGGAAATACTACTGGTGGTGGTTGTGATGATGTAGATGATGTGGTTCGCTTCAGTTGGTGAATTGAGTGGTGGAGACCGAAAGTTGTAGATTGGATGCCCTACCTCGATGAGTCTTTGGACTTCTTGGAGGTGTCACGTAATAATAATAATAATAATAATAATAATAATAATAATAATTTTTTAACATTTTACTATTTCTCAGATAAATTACATACATTATATGAACACAATTATGCATAACAAATTCTTTCTCGTACTTAATTTTTTTTTAAATAATGATAATAATAATAACAATAACGGTTTGCAACGTATATTATCATAATATTCATAATGATGATTATTACAGATGTTTCTTTGTAATTTTACAGTCTATATATACAATATCAATCGATATAATTACTGTATATTGCATAATTTTGTTACAGTTATTACATTCATTACAAACATTTGATTACATATGGTACATTACTTACATTTATTTACATATGATACTTACATTACATACATTTGTTTGCATATAACACATACATTACATACATTGGTTTACATGTGATACGTACAGGGTGTTCGGGATAAATTTGACAGTTTCGTAAGGAAAAAGAAAATCTTCTTTGTATCTATTAAATTTAATGAATTGACAAAAAAACATTACAGGCAGAGTTAATTACAATACTATCAACAAGATTTACTCAAAATAACCACCATTAGCATCGATCACAGCTTCAATTCTGCTTCGGAACCTCGAACAAGCTGATGCTACAGTCTCCCTGGGAAGGGCCGCAAAAACTGTTTTAATTTTATCCATTAACTGGGCTTTTGTATTACTGGAAGTGCGATTGGTGTCTTTTTCAACTGCGCCCCATACAAAATAATCCATGGGGTTAAGGTCTGGGGAGTTTGGAGGCCAAACATTTGGACTGGTGAAGTCGTAGAAATTTTCAGACAACCATTTTTGACTTTTCCCAGAGGTGTGGCAAGGGGCCGAATCCTGCTGCCATACATACGGCCTACCATTGGCTACCCTTGTTATCCAGGGCTTGACTACAGTTAGCAACTCCACGAACAAAGCCCGAATTCCAATGCCAGGGTTCTTCAACACCTGTTCCTGCAGATTTGCGAGGAATTCTGCTGTACGAACGCAATCAGATCGTCTGCTAGGGATCTTTCTTCTTGCTACATCCTCGTAGTCACCATTGCAAGTCTCTAGTTCATGCCTGATTGTTTTTACTGTATTCAGGGAGCATTGGGCAGCAGTCGTAATATCCTTATTTTGATGGCGGGCACGAATCATCATGATACAAGTTATTCTCTTCCATGATTCAGGTGGGTTCCAGCTATCCATCCTTTCTGACATCTTGTATATGAATGAAGAAGGGTCCAAACTTTTAAATGAAGAGAAGTGTGTGTTAATACATGTAACTTACGGAAAAATATAATTAATTATAAATATGTCAAATTTATCCCGAACACCCTGTACAGTACATGTAATTTGGTTACATATAATACATCTTGGATGAGAACTAATTTCTCTGCTTTCATCCTCGAAGCTTATATGTAAGCTTATCTGAGGATGACACCAGTTGGTTATTATTTATTGTTTTTTTATTGTTGTGTTGGGAAGCTACGAAATCGATGATTGAGAAACTCTCGCACGCGCACGCACGCAAGCACGCACGCACGCACACACGCACACACACACACACACACGCACGCACGCAAGCACGCACACACACACACACACACGCACACAAACAAACACACACTAACTTGGAATGTATTGATGCGTCGGTGAACTAAAAGCCTCGAATATATCGTGTTTCATTACGTTTGTATGGAATTATGAGTGCGTGTTTTTTGTTCATAGTATGTCCTCAGAGCTCTTTTCAGGCTATTGTAGTTTGTAAGGTTTCTGTATTCAAAAGGTAATTTGTTTGTTTATCATGTCTGGGATGTAGAAGTTTCGCGTGGCCTTTCCATAGTGATTATTGTGTTTATATGTGATATAATTAGTTGTCTGAGGTCTTGTTATACGGTATGTATAACAAGACCTCAGACATTTGCTAGTTGTTGGATAGGTTTTGCGTCTTTCATGAAACTGTGTTTTATGGTTTCGCAGGCGGTGCTGTTGAGAACACAATCTAGCATCTCATTGATCAGATGCTAGGTTTATTTTATGTTGTTTTATGCAGAGATTAGTTTGTCTCTGTGGTAGCTTCTTTTTGCCTTTTTGATTTTTGTTGTAAGGCGATTCCTTGTTATCTTATACTGAGTTTTTAAAGCTGTGTTATTTGGATATCGCTTTAATTCTTTCCATAAAGCGTCCTTTTTGTGGATTTCTAGGATTAAGTTTTGTGTTATCCAAGGATTTTGTGTTGTTTTTGAACGAGTTCTGACTTCCTTTGTAGGTTCTTTTATATATTTCCTCTAGTGTGAGTTTAATGTTGTTGTATACGATATATGCTAAATATAATGCCAGGTGTTCCCAGCCTGTTCTTCTTATTTCGTGGTTGACTATTTCTTCGTCTATTATTGTTTTCTGTCGCTTTTCTTCTGTGGGACATAGCATGGATATTGTCTTGGTGTGCAGGTTTTGAGCGGTGAAGTAATGGTCTGCTACTTTGGTTTGCAATGGTTTGCACTTTATGACTCATGCAGTGTAACTTTTTGGTGGTGCACGGACGTTTATATGATCTGGACAGGAGGCAGTGATAGTACTTCCGAATATTTCTTCTCTAGTACATGATGTTATTGTTGGTATTAGATTATACATGGATAGCGTGTCTAGGTATTGTACAATGTTGTTCTGCTTTTCGTTTGGAATATTTATGTTTATGTCGCCAATTATCATTAGGTATTCGGTTGAGCATATTTCTTGTCGGAATAATAATAATAATAATAATAATATTTTTATTTTATTTTTTTAAGTTTGAGAAAGAGTGATTATACATACAAATTTCTGCATTTGCAGTATAAGGACGGCGTACTTGTTTTTGTCGAGAGTTTTGTTTATTGTATCGGCGATGTCTTCTAATAAAGTAATGGTGCTTTTTGTTTTCTGAACGCCGTATTGGTTTTGTGAGATGATGTTGTACTTCTGTAAATAGTTCTGTAGTCTGGTGTGTGTTATTTTTTCTAGAATTTTTGAGATGACTGGTAGTAGCTATTGGTCTGTAGTTCTGAGTATTATCGTTTCTTTTGCCGTGTTTGTATATTGGCGTAATTACTGCAGTTTTTAGTTGTTGTGGAATAATGCCTGTGTCGAATATTATGTTCACGAGTTTCAAAATTATTGAATTTATTTGTTCAAAGTGTGTGAGTCTTATTTTGTCTATTCCTGGAGTGGTATTTTGATTTAGATGTAGGATTGCTTCTTTCAGTTCCTGTTTTGTTATGGGTGGAAAATACATCGTTTGTTGTTTTCTTTGTGTCGGTAGTTTTTTGTTGATCGTTGGTAGTTTGTCTTTTTTGAGTTGTGTGATGTTGTTTGTGAAAGCATTGTTGAATGAGTCTACTAGTTCCTCTTGGTTTGTGTCCTGACCGAAGCTTTTTGCAATAAAATCTTGTGCTGAAGTTTTCTTTTTTCCGGTTACTAGTTTGTTGAGAGAAGCCCATGTTTGTTTAATGTTGTCGTTATATTCCATGAATGTTTGGAAGTAGTAGCGTCTTTTTGCCCTACGAATTTTTGTTGTTAGTTTATTTCTTGTGTTTTTGTATAAGATTTGTAAATGTGTGTTACTGGGTGACGTTTTAAGATTTTTCCATAGATTTTCTTTTACAGTAATAGTATTTATTTTGTCGTGATTTATCCATGGATTGTTTTCTGTTTGTCGCCTCGTTTGTGTAGGTTTTGTTGCTTTTTTGTATATTTCTGTTAACTTTAGTTGAAAATTCTCCTATAATGTTACAGGGTCGTTTATTTTAAGTAGGGAGTTCCGGTGTGTATTTTTTACTTGGTCATCGACAATGCTCTTTAGTATGATCGAGTTTTGTCGACTTTTGTGGTGGTGGGAGGGGGGGGGAGGTAACGTATAAAACGAAGTTGAGAGAAAATAGTGATCGGCAATTTTTACGTTAATTACTGATGATGTATATGTATGGATGGGAGCCCGTATGTTGATATGATCAATGCATGATTGTGTTAGTGAGTTATTGAGTATTTCTTCTCTTATTGGGGAGTTAATAGTAGGGTTTATGTTGTACTGACTTAGTATATCAAGATATGTGTTAGTGGTTGAAGAAGCGTGGTCAAGAATATTTATGTTAATGTCTCCTATTAGGATGAGTCCGTGTGTTGTACGCGGTTCGATGCCGCTTAGCCATAGTTCTAACTCGTGAAGAAAACTGAGTGGATTATTATCTGGGGGTTTGTTTATTGTGTTTTTGACACTATTGTGACTATTTGTAATTTCCAAAATTAATGTTTCCGCATAATGAGTTTGTTTTTCTGTCACATTGTATTTTTCTTTGATAAATGCCACCTCCTCTTTTGTTTGGTCTACATAAGTTGTAAGTTTGGTAATTGTTTATGTTGTATGCTTAAATTTCTGTGTCGTTTATTGCAACTTCGGTCAGTATTAGCGCATCTATGTTTATCATGGTATAATTGAGCTGTGTTATCAATGTAAGCCAGTGTTTTTTTATACTTCTTATGTTTGTGTGTATGATAGTGAAGTTGGTATTGGTGGAAATGTTGTCTGACCATTTCTTCAAAGAGTCAAAGACCTTGAAGTTTATGTTATCTGACTGGATATGTTCGCCTATGTTTGAGATCTCCATTATATAGTTTTTAAATGAGTTCTAATCTTATTCTTTAGGATGTGAAAAGTTAGTGTTTTATATTGGTCGGCTGTGTAAGTCGGATTCACAATAATAATAATAATAATAATAATAATAATAATAATAATAATAATAATAATAATAATAATAATATTGTAAATGCTAAGGTATATTTATTAGTCTAATTGATGATGTCCCAACATTAGTTCAACTTGTGTACCCACTTTTGAAGTAGCATACTGTTAAATCAGAAACATAATTATGATTTTCTGTGAAAACACTAGTGATGATGGTTTAGGGTAGACGGCATTGGTGTAGATGATGAAGGTAGTTGCGGGTGATGTAGACAGAAACTCGTACAGTAGATGCCCTCCCTCGTTGAGTCTTTGGACACCCTGGAGGTGTTACATAATTTCTCAGATATTTTTCTCAGATATATTACATACATTATATGAACATAATTATGCATAACAAATACTTTCTCGTAGATAAAGTTTTTTTAAATAATAATAATAACAATAACTGTTTACAACGTACATTACTATAATACTCATAATGATGATTATTACATATGAGATGTTTCTTTGAAATTTTACCCTATATATACAATATCAATGGATATAATCACCCTATATTGCATACTTTTGTTACAGTTATTACATACATTACATACATTTGTTTACATATAATACATACATTAATATAATACATATAATACATACATATAATACATATAATACATACATACATTGGTTTACATGTGATACGCATATTACATGCATTTGGTTATATATGATACATCTAAGATGTATCATATGTAACTAGAGAACTAATTTCTCTGCTTTCATCCTCGAAGCTTATATGTAAGCTTATCTGAGGATGACAGCAGTTGGTTATTATTTATTGTTTTTTTCTGCTGTGTTGGGAAGCTACGAAATCTATGATTGAGAAATTCGCGCTCACCACACACACACACACACACACACACACACACACACACACACACACACACACACACACACACACACACACACACACACACACAGTAACTTGGAATGTATTGATGCGTCGTCGCTGAACTGGAAGCCTGAACGAATATAATTGTGTTTCATTAAGTTTGTATGGTATTTTGGGTACGTGTTTCTTGTTCATAGTATGTCCTTAGAGCTCTTTTCAGGCTATTATAGGTTGTAAGGTTTCTGTGTTCAAAAGGTAATTTGTTTATCATGTCTGGGATGTAGAAGTTTCGCGTGGCCTTTCCGTAGTGATTATTGTATTTATATGTGATATAATTAGTTGTCTGAAGTCTTATTATACGGTATGCATTTCTGACTCTCCTGTAGTTGGCAGCGAATAATGTTTTAGCAAAGCTACATAGTGACATAAATGTTTTGCTGTCAGTATTTTGTGTTCTGAAATTGCAATGTATATAAGGTCGTTATTTTCTGTTTGTTTCCAAAAGATCAGTTTTATCATTTTATACTGTAGCGACATTAATCTATTTCATTTTTAGGGTACAGAGAAAGCATACGTTGTTATAGTGTATTTTAGTATATTTTGACATAGTGCTTTGTATATTAGTATTTTTAGTCGTATTGGAACTATGTCTTTTAACCTGTAGAGTTTGCCACTTATTGTTCGGAGTTTGTTGTGTAGATGGTTTATGTGGCTATTCCAATTCATATCTGCATCGAAGTAAATTCCAAGATATCGTATTGTTTCAACCTGAGTGATTGTAGTGGTTTTGCTGTTCTGTGTGATTTTTAAGTTGGAAAGTGGATGTTGGATGGTTATATATTTGTTATCAACTGGTCGAGTCAGTGGATTTCTGAATATCATTACTTTTGTCTTTTCTGAGTTTAGGTGTATGGAGTTTTTCGTGAGCCAGTCTATGATCAGATTTATGTCATGTTGCATATTTGTTTGGGCTATGCTTGCGTTATCATTGATGGATATTATTGCTGTATCGTTTGCGTATTGGAATATCTTACCTTTGAGTGGTAGCTGATTAATATCGTAAATGTTGAATAGAGTTGGGGAGAGTACAGCTCCCTGTGGTACTCCACGGGTTACTGGTAGCTCTCTGCTTCGGTTTGACCCGATACATGTGATATGCTTTCTATTTTGAAGGTAGTTTGTAAACCACCTGTGAAGAGGCCCGTCTATTCCAACATGCCTCAGCTTTCCTAAGAAGGTTTGATGTGTGAATGTATCGAATGCTTTGGTTAGATCAATAAAGACTACCATGGCAATTTTGTTTTTGTCTAAGGCGGTATTGATTACGTCTGAAAAGTCTACGAAGAGAGATGTTGTTCCTTTATTTTTCTGAAAACCATATTGTGGTTTGGGGATAATATGAAAGGTCTCTGTGTATGCTGTGAGTTTCTTCAGTGTAATGTTTCTATGGGTCTGTAATTGCATAATAATAATAATAATAATAATAATAATAATAATAATAATAATAATAATAATAATAATAATAATAATAATAATAATAATAATAATAATAATAATGCAGGTGATTGTCGCACAGTTATAAAAATGATATTTAAGTATTACTCAAAATGTGGAAAAGGTGGAAACGCTGAAAGATTTGAAGTAAGTATTGCAACTAGGTTTTATGTTCTAGTGTGTTAAGTTGCTCCATCTTGGTACATATATGTGATGTACCAAGATGGAGCAACTGAAGGTGAGTGAATAAAATGTGAATCACCAGGGGAAAGCACTCAATAAGTTATGTTCAAGAACATCTTCTTACTGTTCTCGCTAAATCATTGTCTTCCATATTGTAGAAACCAATTACGCCATTGCGAACAAAATACATCAAAGTGCACACTATTTTTCGGAATGAAATGCTTTATATTGAATATTATCCTGGTGAAATTTTCCTTAATTGCATATCTCCTAGTAACGCATTGTACTCATCGTATGACCACCAAGTCTCACAAAAATATCTCATCCTTGATAATATTGTGTCAAATATCTGTAAGATGTATTTTATGCTTCTCTTAATTGCATAGATGTAATTTGGGCAAAATATAAATTTTATGGGAAGCAGTGGCGCACTCAGGATTTAATCTTAAGGGGGGGAAGGCAGAATGAGTAGACGATTTGAGAATACACACTACTTGTCGCATACGACCTATAACTGAGTATCTGCAATGATCGCCAATACATGATACCCGTGATCTCCTCTGGCAAACGAAGTAGCGCTTGGTCTCTCCGAGTACTACTTCGTTGGCTTTGTGTTCACAGCAGCCGTGATTCCCGAGAGCTATAGGGTATTCCCACCTTATGTGAGCGCTAATTCATAAGTAGTATAGAAAGAGAAAACACGACACAACATAAATAAAAAAATGAAATTTAATTAGGAAAAGATTTTTGGAAAATTTTTCTAGTGTTTTTCATTGGGATGACAGGGCCCCCCCCCCCCTGAGTGCGCCACTGATGGAAAGCACATTACGATCTGTAAAATTCCCTGGAATGGTCGAATTCTGATACGTTTACTTTTCATACATGCAATTAGTATTTCTGTGATGGCATGTATCAAGACAACCTTTTTTCAGTTGCATTACATTTGTGAAGAAAGATTGCCGTTTACCAGGATATCTGCTATTGAGGTTATAACAATTTGAGTTCGAAATTTTGTAATTAATCCAAAAAGGATTTCTTGAGCTGTTTCCTAAAACACATACACACACGCGCGCATGCTCGCATTCACAAACGCACACACACACACACACACAACGAATGTTTGCTCACCATGCATGAGTTTCTGCATTAGCTTCCTTCAGGTTTCCGAGGTGCGGATTGGAGAATCAAACGAAGAAATAAAAAAAGTCATGGACATAAATTACAAAAGTTACGTGCAATGAACAAATGAACTATTTTTAATTGTATTTCATTTAACCGTTTATCTCCATTTATATGTTTGGACGACACTGGCACATAACTATTACCATTTAAGGTGACTGTTATGAGGTATTGTCTCTGAGAAAGTTGCTGAGTTATTTTTAAATCAACTCCGTAAACGAAACGCTACGATTTGTAAGAAACCATTATATTCAAAGGGAGAAATCTGATTAAATACCAGGGTGTAATTTAGTAAATGTCTAAATGGCCGTTTGTTTTTTACTAGAAATAAATAAAAATCTAATAATTCAATTCATGATTAGACTAAATCATTACGTTTCACAATGGAATTATACGGTAATAAGTAACACATCATCACGATTAAAAAAACGTTATTAAAGGAGGAAACATTTTTGTATTGCGAAGTTAACAAAACTGAATGCTAACCTAATGATCAGATGTTATATCGAGAAATATTACTGGCTATTATCTTGTCATAATTATACAAATGAAGCATAAACATTTTCGTAATTATTCGTAATTAAAGGGAAAACGCACTTTTCTTTTGGATTCGTAAGAAATTATAGCAACATTAATCAGATTAGGCTAACATATTTATCTAATAGAAACATTATATTACGGGAAAATGTATGCAGACTCCACGTTTTATGACTATTCTTCCAGAAAGAAGGATGCATTTTAATTTTAATGCGGTCGTTTCAAATGCCGGTACTAAAATATCTCCCGTCATTTTGATCGAAGAAATCAAATTGAAAACAAAGAAATTTTGTACCAAACATTCGTTTCTCTTATAAAACTAAGGGAAAGCACTTTCTTACCAATTGCAAAGAAATATAGTAACCGACGTAAGACAGTCAAACAGAGTATTGGATCGGTTAAAAAATTTCTTTAAAGCAATCAGATCTTGATTTAAAAAAATGGTAAATTAAAAAAAAAAAGCAGTGGAAGTGAAATTGCACTCACTTAGTAACAGAAAGCACGCATTTATAATTAAATTTAGTACACAAATCTTTTATTTTTGTGAACGTAATTGGGATCTCGAGGACTATTTATACATTACAAGTCCAAAGAAGATTTAAAGCATCAAAATGCAATATGGCGAATAAATGCATTAAATATTTTCCTACTGTACAGTGCAATGAAACATGTATGTCGATACATGTTTCAATGCACATTAAAGATAAAGCAATTAATTTATTTTGTCATATGAGTGAATATCCAGGATTTCTGATGCCTCGATTTATTGACAATGTGTTGGACTCAATTAAGGTGAAAATCCTTGACGACTCCGTATGAGGTCGACTAACTCGGGCATCAAAAATACCTTTTGGTTGGAAAGACCAGAATTCTAATTCTATGTGAAGAAACTTTATAAGGTTTTTTTTTTTAATAAATAAAAATAAAGATGAATAACACACCCACTCATTTGTGGGCGAAAGGTTTTTCTTCGAGAAAAAAATAGGCCAACTTTCCAGAAGAATACACGAAATTAGCATTTCCACATTGGCTCATCGCCAGTTACTTTGGCTATAAAAATAGCAGAAAAAACACTTTCGAGTACTATGCTAACCGAACGTAGTTTAAACGTCTTCTACTCGCTGAAAAAAATTGTAGCAATAACATTCCCCTGCTTTTTAACTAATCCTGCTTCAATTACCGCTTCTGGATCCGGTCTTGTGATTAAAGTTATTTTGAATGGAGCTTAATTATAAAATGTATGTTAAACACTTCTGAAGGGCACACTAAATAGTGGAGATGGATTCGTTGTCTGCTTTGATCATTGATTGGAAGAGCTTGCTATGATATTCCTTATGTTCTTTCTAGGAAATACAAAAATATTTCTCATTTCCTTTCTTTAAAAAATAAAAAGAAAACTTTAATGATTTTAATCTTTTGTGCAAACGTAAGAACAAAAAAATATAATAAAACGCTTCTCCAAATATTCTCTCAAAACGTAAAGGAATAGGATATGAGTATGGCTGGAAGACATATCGGTTCCTGTGAATTTTTTCGCAGCGTTGTGGAAGTTGTTAATATAAAATAAAATTTATTTATTTATTTTTGGTAACGGTATGATGATTTTGCATATTGGCATAATTTTCGGTATAGAATATTTTGCAAAATGTAATTATTATGAAACACATTTTTTCAATATGCAAAACAAATCTTTACACTTATAACCACTTGTACTTTGCCATTTCAGTTGTTTTACATGATATTTGGATGCTAATACTGGCAGCAGCGAAATCATACATATATTTATGTTTTTTGTCACTTAATAAGCAAACCAAGATTCACTGATAAACAATAACAATTTTCCATGAAGGAGTTTAATGAGAAATTTTGTTGTGATTCGAAATTTATTTACGTCTACATTCACTGTTTACTTTACTTTTGTACTTTTTAACACATTGCCACCCGTTCACAATGCGGAGAAATTCTTAAATGTACTTGTGATTCAGTCTTTAATGACATGCTCGAAGCACAAAGACAAAGACGTAAATAAATTTCGAATCAGACCACAACTTTCTCAATAAATTCCTTTCAGAAAAAAATTGCTTTTTTTTATTTTGACAAAATCACGTCAGCTGTAAGCCAAAGTAAGTAAAAACATCTTTTGCTTGTTTTCTGTTACGGTTCTTTTTACCTCGAAATAAGACTTCAAAATAGAGAAGGAATCTTCCAGGATGGATATCGCGCATTTTATGACATGCGAGTAATATATTTCACTTGAAAATATTTCAGCATTAGGCTGGAAAGCGCTTCCCATTCCCACGCCCCCTTAAAAAACATTCAAAACTCCAGTGAAGAGAATACTCTTCACTGGAGTTGGAAACTTGTTCACGGGGAGGGTTTGCCTCTGAAGGATCGAAAAACCGCAGTTTCCGGGTGAAAAATCCCTCTACCTCCGTATGAGTCCGGCTAACTCACCTTTAGTCAAAAGAGACCAGATAAAGAAGTCATAGACGGGAATCGAATCCAGTTCTTTCCGACCAAAATCTATACCGATTGAGCTACCAATAGAAATGACCCTCGTATTCTTAAATGTGCCAAAGTAAATAGTTTAAAATGCGCATTTTAAACTATTTACTGCTTCACTGCATTCTCTACTGTATCATACAATAAATATTAAATTATACATAAATTAAATTTCAATTAAAAATAAGCCTCATACCATTTTATATTTCAATTCAAAATTGTATACGGTCATTATAAATTTAATCGTTGTCATCGACATCATATTATGAATTTAATCATACTTCGTTACTTCCAGTGAAAGAAGTTATTATTCAATTTATGTGATGTAGTAGTGCCCTCAAGTTGCAGTGTTCATCTCATTTTCTAAATCAGATTCATCTGTTGAAGATTATCTATCAAGAGTCACTGCAGTGTCTCTAAAACAAGTAATAAGGCAAGCGACTTGGTTTGTCTTATTGTAAGAATCATTGTGGAGCAAACTTCGATCTGATGCAACTCTGAAACTTTTATGTCATAGAGAAGCAGCCTACCAAACTGCTTTTTAACATTACATTCAATTTAAAAACTAAAGCACTTTGAAAATAACAACAACAAAAAAAAAAATCGATTTTTTTCTTCTTCAATGTCTCTTCTTGCGTACCTATGGCTTGCTATATCGTTTACCCAATTTCGCCATATCTGGAATACATCTGTTTCTGACACTGTTAAGCATCTCCTAATAAGTTTGCCTAAAATGAATCTGCGGGGGGGAGAGTTGTAGTGGGCACCTCTCTGCAGACCTCTATAGAATCGTTCAGCTGATTTTGTCCAAATGTGTACTATAACTGTTACTTAATAGGCTAGATTTTATTTATTATTTTTACTTTATTTTTGTAAGGGAATTAAGAATAAATTATTTTATAAGCATTTGGCAAAGTTTGCATTGAAAAGAACGATATTGAGTTTACAAAGCTACACTGAGCAAATATATGCATATTAATATTAAAAATTTGTTTTGAAAAAAAAAAAAGTAACACACGTGGTGTTTTACATATGCGGGCTGAGAGGGAGGGAGCTGTAGATTTGCAACACAAAGGGAAATAGAAAATAAATCTATGATCAATTTGAACCGTGAAATTTTGGTGATATTTAAGTTAAGAAATAATAATATAGGCTTGCAATAAAAAAAAAAAATCACACTTTCTGCCAAAAATAGTTTGAAAATTATCGATGAATTCTATAATATAAGAATCTGGCCGCTGGAAACACAGAAATGCGCTTCTTTTCAGCGGTGAAACAAAGGTTTTGTAGATATCGGCAAATTCATTAACGATTTCAACCCGAGAATTTTATTAAGCTTCGTTTAAACGCATGTCAGTATCTTAGACTGGACTGTTTTCATTATGAAGTGGCAAATTTGTGTGTGTGTGTGTGTGTGTGTGTGTGTGTGTGTGTGTGTGTGTGTGTGTGTGTGTGTGTGTGTGTGTGTGTGTGTGTGTGTGTGTGCGTGCGTGCGTGGGCGAGCGCGCTTTAAATATGCCTTTTTCGGTCAGTAAGTCCCTGGATAATTGACCGGACACGTCAGTCGTGCAATCAGTCACTTCTATTGCTTAGTTATCCGCATCCAACGTGATGTAATAACAGCTAAATGTGATATATGGTTATTAGTTATCTGTTTTTAAGCATTCATATAGAATACCTGGTTTTTAAATTGTAGTGCGAGCTCCACAGGTTAAAAGCATGTGGGTATTTTCTACATGTAAGTATATTAAATAATCTCGATATTATCATTTATAAATGTCAAAATAAAAGGAATCTTGGCATATTGGTTAATAAGAAAGGATAAGAAAATCATTTTGCCTCTTTATAAGAGATCTGGCTATAGCTAACACGTGGTTCAAGAAGAGTGTTGGGCATCTGATAACCTATAAGAGCGGGGATAGAATGAGTCAGATTGACTATATTATGTGCCGTAGGAAACATCTGAAGGAGGTGAAAAACTGTAAAGTGATTAATGGATAAAGTGTAGCAGTACAGCACAGGTTGGTTGTGGTAGATTGTGATATAAAAGGGTAAAAGAAGAATAGACGGAGGTGGTTGTTACAGGGGAGAATAAAGTGGTGGAAATTGGAAGAGGAAGGACCAAGGACCATTTAAAGAAGATGTATTAAAAGAAATGAAGTTACCAGAGGATGTGGAAGAATGGTGGGACGTTAATAGTCGGAATATTAGAAAAATTGGAGAAGAGGTGCTTGATATAACATCAGGAAAGGGACCACCTGAGGATAAGGAGGCGTGATGGTGGAATGAGGAGGTGCAGTTGGAGATCAAGGAAAAGAAAGAGGCAAAGAAAAAATGGGACATGACTGGAACTAGAGCCGACAAAGAGGCATATAGATTAGCAAAGAAAAATGCAAAGAGAGCTGTGGCAAGGGCGAAAGCGAGGGCAGTTAATGAGGTTTATGAAGAACTGGAGAGAAACGGTGCCAAAGCTCAGTTGTTGAGAATAGCGAAAGCCAGAGATAAGGCCTCGAAAGACATAAATCGGTCAAGCAGATAAAGGATGCCTCAGGAGTAGTATTACATGACGATGATGGAGAGGTAAATGAGAGACCGGTGCAAGACATAAGTAGATAGGAAGTGGTTTGGGTACCGAGAAAAATGAAGAACGGAAAAGCTGTGGGAGCAGACCAGATACCTGAGGAAGTGTGGAAAAGTTTGGGCAGTGAGGGCGTGGATATGTTATGGGATCTGATGTGTAAAATAGCCCAACAGGAAAAGATACCAGAGGAATGGAGGAAAAGTATTCTCGTCCCAATCTACAAAGGAAGAGGAGATGTTCAAGACTGTGGCAACTATAGAGGAATCAAGCTGATGTCACACACATTAAAAATATGGGAAAGAGTAATTGAAGAAAGGTTACGGCAGGAAACGAAAATTGGTGAGGAGCAGTTTGGATTTATGCCAGGAAGAGGGACAACGGATGCAATATTTGCGCTAATGCGATTGATGGAGAAATATAGAGAGATGCAAGTGGATCTGCACATGGTGTTTATAGACCTGGAAAAGGCATACGACAGAGTGGCCAGGCAGGAGGTATGGAGGTGTATGAGGAAGAAGGGGGGGGGGGTGTCGGAGAAGTACGTGAGGTTGGTGAAGGATATGTATGAGGGAACAGAAACCCAAGTCAGGTCTAGTGTCGGCATGACAGAAGGGTTCCCTATTGTCGTAGGGCTACACCAAGGGTCAGATCTGAGTCCCTACCTCTTTGACCTGGTCATGGATGTACTAGTGGAGGATATCAAGAAGGAGGCACCATTGAGCATGCTGTTTGCCGATGACATTGTTCTATGCGAATCATCTCGAGAGAAGCTTGAAAATACCCTGGAAGAGTGGAGAAAGGCATTGGAGGAGAGCGGCATGAGAATTAACCGGGTGAAGACTGAATATATGTCAACGGGGAGTGACGAAGATATCGTCATACGACTCCAGGGTGAAAGGCTAATTTCAGGGAAGAAATTCAAGTACCTTGGGTCGGTTTTCGAGAGGAATGGTGACCTGGATGAGGAAATACAGCACCAAATAACATGCGGTTCGATGAATTGGAGGAAGATGAGCGGGGTCCTATGCGACAAGAGAGTGAGTTGTAAGAGGAACGGAAAGCTCTATAAGATGGTGGTGAGGCCGGTGATGCTCCATGGTGCGGAGACGTGGCCTATAACCAAGGCACAGGAGAGGAAGATGGAGATCGCGGAGATGCGGATGTTGAGATGGATGAGTGGTGTGACAAAGAAGGACAGGATAAGGAATGACTACATCAGAGGGACGGTTAAGGTGGGACCAATTGGCAAGAAGATACAAGAAAGTAGGCTGAGGTGGTTTGGACATGTTGAGAAGAAGGGTGAGGAGTATGTTGGTAAACGAGTGGAGTATATGGAGTTGGAGGGAAGGAGGAAAAGAGGCAGGCCCAAGCTCAGGTGGAGGGATAAGATGACAGAGGATCTTAGGGAGAAAGGATGGAGTCCGAAGGATGCTCTGGACCGGAGAACTTGGAAGAGGAAGGATAAAGATTAGTGCGCCGACCCCGTTTAACATGGGATAACGCAGATTGAAAGAAGAAGAAGAATACCCAAGGTAAATATATATATATATATATATATATATACACACATATATATATATATATATATATACAGGGTGTTCGGGATAAATTTGACATATTTATAATTAATTATATTTTTCCGTAAGTTACATGTATTAACACACACTTCTCTTCATTTAAAAGTTTGGACCCTTCTTCATTCATATACAAGATGTCAGAAAGGATGGATAGCTGGAACCCACCTGAATCATGGAAGAGAATAACTTGTATCATGATGATTCGTGCCCGCCATCAAAATAAGGATATTACGACTGCTGCCCAATGCTCCCTGAATACAGTAAAAACAATCAGGCATGAACTAGAGACTTGCAATGGTGACTACGAGGATGTAGCAAGAAGAAAGATCCCTAGCAGACGATCTGATTGCGTTCGTACAGCAGAATTCCTCGCAAATCTGCAGGAACAGGTGTTGAAGAACCCTGGCATTGGAATTCGGGCTTTGTTCGTGAAGTTGCTAACTGTAGTCAAGCCCTGGATAACAAGGGTAGCCAATGGTAGGCCGTATGTATGGCAGCAGGATTCGGCCCCTTGCCACACCTCTGGGAAAAGTCAAAAATGGTTGTCTGAAAATTTCTACGACTTCACCAGTCCAAATGTTTGGCCTCCAAACTCCCCAGACCTTAACCCCATGGATTATTTTGTATGGGGCGCAGTTGAAAAAGACACCAATCGCACTTCCAGTAATACAAAAGCCCAGTTAATGGATAAAATTAAAACAGTTTTTGCGGCCCTTCCCAGGGAGACTGTAGCATCAGCTTGTTCGAGGTTCCGAAGCAGAATTGAAGCTGTGATCGATGCTAATGGTGGTTATTTTGAGTAAATCTTGTTGATAGTATTGTAATTAACTCTGCCTATAATGTTTTTTTGTCAATTCATTAACTTTAATAGATACAAAGAAGATTTTCTTTTTCCTTACGAAACTGTCAAATTTATCCCGAACACCCTGTATATATATATATATATATATATGTTAAAGATACCAAGCTATTTTAACCTGGTTTTACTCCATTTCCCAAGTAAGCAAACAGAAAAATAAGTCAAGTTTGCGCCTGCACGTATTGCAAGTTTAGCTGACCCTCAAAGTAGTGCAAGTCAAGGTAACTCATGGTAAAGGTAGAATAAGCTCTGATCACTACTCTTAATATTTACCCTTAATGCAGAGCACATCCCCTCAGGAGATGTATGATGCATTAAAGGCAAGGGGCCACTACCCAGACCGGTTTCGACCTTTATTGAGGTCTCATCAGTGGGAGCCAGGCTAGAAATACCAAGATTTTAGTAATATGGAGCTTATAAGTATTTGCCAGAACAAGTTACCATGAGGTGTTTTAACCTTATTAAATAAAAATCTCCGGATGAGAATCCCACTGATGAGACCTCAATAAAGGTCGAAACCGGTCTGGGTAGTGGCCCCTTAATTTTAATACATAGCACCATACATCTCCTCAAGGAGATGGGCTGTGCATTAAGGGTAAATATTAAGAATAGTGATCAGATCTTATTCTACCTTGACCATGAGTTGCCTTGACTTGCACTAATTTGAGGTTCAGCTAGACTTGCAATACGTGCAGGCGCAAACTTGACTTGTTTGTCAGTTTGCTTACTTGGGAAATGGAGTAAAATCAGGTTTAAAATAGCTTGGTATCTTTAACATTTATTATACCCAAGGTAAAATACTTTCTGCATATATATATATATATATATATTTATTTATTTATTTTATATATATATTATTTTTTCCTACACACACACACACACACACACACACACACACACACACACACACACACACACACACACACACATATATATATATATAGGGGGAAAAATATATATATATCTTTTTTTTAAAACAATATTTATTTATTTATTTTTTTTATTACATACGATACATACATTACATACATTTGATTACATGTGATACGTCATTACATGCATTTGATTACATATGGTACATACTTATTTTTTTTTTAAATCTTGGATGAGATTTAATTTCTCACCTTTCACCTTGAAGCTTACTGGTTAGCTTATCTGAGGATGACACCAGTTAGTTATTATTTGTTGGTTTGTTTGCTGTGTTGGGGAAGCTACAAAATCTTTGTTTAATAGGTTTGATTTCCACTGCAGACATTGATTGAGAAATTGTGTGTGTGTGCGCACGCAACACACACACACACACACACACACACACACACACACATAAATGATAACTTGGAATATCATGCTGCGTCGCTGAACTGGAAGCTTGAACGAATATATATTGTGTTTCATTAAGTCTGTATGGTATTTTGGATGCTTGTTTCTTGTTCATAGAATAGTACTTCCTTAGAGCTCTTTTCAGGGTATTGTAATTAGTAAGGTTTCTATATTCAAAAGGTAATTTGTTTATCATGTCTGGGATGTAGAAGTTTCGTGTGGGCTTTCCGGTGATTATTGTATTTATATGTGATATAATTAGTTGTCTGAGATCTTGTTATACGGTATGTATTTCTGACTCTCCTGTAGTTGGCAGCGAAATAATGTTTTAGCAAAGCTCCATAGTGACATAAGTGTTTGGCTGTCAGTATTTTGTATTCTGACATTGCAGTGTATATAAAATCGTTATTGTCTCTTTGTTCCGAAAATATCAGTTTTATCATTTTGTACCGTAACGACATTAATCTATTTAGTTTGTAGGGTGCACAGAAGGCATACGTTGTTATTGCGTATCTTAGTATATTTTGGCATAGTGCTTTGTATATTAGTGTTTTTAGTCGTGTGGGAACATGTCTTTAACCTGTAGAGTTTGCCAGTTATAGTTCGTCGTTTGTTGTGTAGATGGTTAATGTGGTTATTCCAGTTCATATCTGTATTGAAGTAAATTCGAAGGTATCGTATTGCTTCAGTGGTTTTACAGTTCTGTATATTTTTTATGTTGGAGAATGGATGTTGGATGGTTATATATTTGTTATCAACTGGTCGAGTCAGTGGATTTCTGAATATCATTAATTTGGTCTTATCTGTGTTTAGGTGTATGGAGTTTTTCGTGAGCCACTTTGTGAGCAGATTTATGTCATGTTCCATATTTGATTGGGCTATGCTTGTGTAGTTATGTATGGATATTATCGCTGTATCATCTGCGTATTTGAATATCTTACCTTTGAGAGGTAGCTGATTAATATCGTGTAAATGTTGAATAGAGTTGGGGAGAGTGCAGCTCCCTGTGGCACTTCACAGGTTACTCGTAGCTCTCTACTTCGGTTTGACCCGATATGTGTGATATGTTTTCTATTTTGGAGGTAGTTTGTAAACCACCTGTGCAGAGGCCCGTCTATTCCAACATGCCTCAGCTTTTCTAACTAGGTTTGATGTGTGAGTGTATCAAATGCTTTAGTTAGACCATTAAAGACTACCATGGAAATTTTGTTTTTGTCTAAGTCAGTATTAATTACGTCTGTAAAATCTTCCAAGAGAGATGTTGTTCCCTTGTTTTTCAGAAAACCATGTTGTGTTTTGGGAATAATATGAAAGGTCTTTGTACATGCTGTGAGTTTCTTCAGTACCATCAGCTCCATAATTTGATTGATAATTGGTAGTGTTGCTATGGTTCTGTAAGTACTGATTAAATTTCTTTTTCCATGTTTGTATATGGGTGTGATTATGGCGGTCTTGAGCATACTTGGTATCTGTCCTGTTTTAAATATTTTATTTATTTATTTTAGTAGGACAGGACCTAATCTAGTCTCATGTTGCTTGATATCATTAGGTGTTATTCTATTAATTCCTGAGCCTTTGTTTGGTTTGATTTGAAGTATTACAGAGAGAAGTTCTGCTTCTTTTATGGTTGGGAACCATAATGTCTGTTTATGTAAACCACCTGTGGTAATGTAAACCACCTGTGGTAATGTATATATATATATATATATATATATATATATATATATATATATATATATATATATATATATATATATATATATATATATATATATATATATATATATATATATATATATATATGTATGTATATATTTAGAGAATAAATTTTAAATGAATTTAAACCGAGATAAAATATTAAATGTTAATAATAATGATACAACTAGTTTCAGCCTTTAACAGCCTTCTTCAGGTATCCACTAAAGGTAGAACACAGTAATAAAAAATTGAAGTTACAAAAAACTGAGAATTACAGGCAAAAAATGCAATACATAATTGACACAAAAACATTGTATTTTTCAAGTCGTTCTATCTAACGTACTATTGTTTGTTGTATGCGTGCTTGCAGGTTCTCGTGAGCGCCAGTATTGAACAACTGCAGTATGGCTATTAGGGATGTTATAATTCAAATTCTCTTCAAATGTTCAGGATTAAGGAGGATTTCTCTGGACTCTACGATTTTTCTTTCAAACTCATCACTACAGCGGAAAATGTTTTCGGATTTATCCCAGCAAACTGAGTGACTCTGTAGATCGTCATGAGGGCTATTAGAGAAAAGAACATCACTGGATAGCGCAGATGCATGTGATCTTTTATAGGAGATGTCTCTCTTATGCTCCTCAATACGCAGTTCAACAGATTTGTTAGTCTGTCCAAAATAAGGAACATTACAATCGCACCATAACTTGTAAACACCTGGATATTTCTGGTTATGATGAATAGGCTTCGGATGGCTTATAAGAGAACGGACTTTAGGAAGTGTAATGAAAAATGACCTGATGTATTTTTAAGGACTTTAGCCAATTTATTGGAGACTGAACTAATGTAAGGTATTGAGATGCTACCTTTAAAATCAATAGTTTCCGTAGTACGCTGCCTAGGAGGATCCAGAAGAAATTTCTTAATTGTGTTTTCAGAATATCCATTTTGTTTAAAGATAAGAGAAAGTTTCAATTTCTTTTTTGAGTTCATCTGGTTCATTTAAAAGAGATCATGCTCTGTGTCCTAGAAATAGTTCCGAGCTTTTGTGGTGGAAATTGATGAGAATGACAGTGCAGATATCTGTTAGTACGAGTTGGTTTTCGGTATATAGAGATTTTAAATCTCTCAGAGCATCGTGTAAGAATTACATCCAGGAAAGGAAGGCAGTTATTTCGTTCTAGTTCGGCAGTGAATTTTATATTAGGATGCTGGTTGTTAAGATGTTAAAGAAAACTTCTCCGTATTGAATCCATCTTCATTATCAATAATGCTAAACTTCCAAGAGATAATCTTTCTCCTGCAGAAAGACAGGCCTTAAAGAATCTTAAAAAGAACAAAAACATCATTGTTTTACCTGCATATAAAGGCAATTCCACAGTCGTCCTCAATTCTGAAGATTACCACGATAAAATGCTTCAATTGCTTGAAGACAACATTACATATTCAATTCTTCAGGATGATCCAACAAGGGAACTACAGAACCGCACAAACAATCTGTTAAAGACTACATTTGCACTTCCTCACAATATGCGCCTTTCTTTACGTTCTTTTCACCCTCTTATTCCACGCATTTATGGAGTTCTGAAGATATACAAAGAAATACCCCCTCTTCGCCCAATTTCGAAGGAATTGATGGTCCTACTTATAAGCTTTCGAAACATCTTGCAGAATACCTCAGGTGTTTCTCCAATAAATCTTCATCGTTCATCAAAAACACCACAGACTTCGTTTCTCATATCAAATATCTTTCAATCAGTGAAAATGATATCATAGAAACTTTTGACATTATCTCACTATTTACTAACGTCCCTACTGAGGAGGTATTAACATTACTTAAGGACAAATTATCTAAAAAGATATTTCCTTTACTAAAGCATTGTATTCAATCTGGCTACTTCAGATATCACGACTCTATTTACAAACAAAACCAAGGCCTAGCAATGGGCAACCATTTATCTCCAGTTCTAGCAAACATTTTCCTGGAAGATTTTGAAACAAAAGCCATATCGTCCTTCTCATTTAAGCCGAAACATTGGAGACGTTATGTTGACGACATTTTCATTATATGAAGTCACGGACACACATCTCTTATGGATTTTCTTCAACATCTTAACAACCAGCATCCTAATATAAAATTCACTGCCGAACTAGAACGAAATAACTGCCTTCCTTTCCTGGATGTAATTCTTACACGATGCTCTAAGAGATTTAAAATCTCTATATACCGAAAACCAACTCATACTAACAGATATCTGCACTGTCAAAAACCACAAAAGCTCGGAACTATTTCTACCTTAGGACACAGAGCACGATCTCTTTTAAATGAACCAGATGAACTCCAAAAAGAAATTGAACAACTTTCTCTTATCTTTAAACAAAATAGATATTCTGAAAACACAATTAAGAAATTTCTTCTGGATACTCCTAGGCAGCGTATTACGGAAACTATTGATTTTAAAGGTAACATCTCAATACCTTACATTAGTTCAGTCTCCAATAAATTGGCTAAAGTCCTTAAAAAATACATCAGGTCAAAAATACATCAATAATATTTTAACTCGGTTTAAAGTCATTTAAAATTTATTCTCTAAAATGTATCATTACAACCGAGTAGAAGTTCAATACACACAAACACACACACACACACACACACACATATATATATATATATATATATATATATATATATGACATATATGATTACTACTATTAACTCGGGGTTGGGATATGTTCATTTTTAATATTAACTGACTTAAAACCCGAGAATTATAACAAAATGAGATTTATTTGAAAACGCAACATGTTTCGTCGAGATTGACTTCATCAGGCGTTAAGAACATAGAAAGATATTAAAAGACACTGAAAATAACATTGAGACACTCTAAAGCTATACAATTATAAAATCATAATATTCGACTGTGAATTACAGTTATTGTGAACTTGAGCTATAGTCCGTGTTAAAGTTCTATTGTTGTACACTTGTGCGTGTGTGGAACCACGGGATCTCCAGTATCTGATAGTAGAGCTGAAAGAGTAAGGCAAATTATAGCTGAGATTATTGTTCATATGAAGCGGGTCCAAGGTGATTTCTTTTGACTCCACAATGCGGTGTTCCACCTCATCATGGCAAATGTGTAGGTTTGAAGTTGATGTCCAGTTTATCTCATGTTGGCGGCTTTCGTTGTTCGTGTTTATTGAAAACAGGACATGGCCCGACAGAGCAGTTGCTCCGGTTCTCTTATAAGCAATGTCTCTCTGGTGCTCCTCGATACGCAGTAGGATAGATTTCTCCGTTTGCCCATAGTAGGGTTTTTCGCACTCACATGTGACCTTGTATACACCTGGGAATTGTAGAAGGTTTTGAGATTGTTTATAGTTGTTGAAACGTGATCTTATTTTTGGCAGAGTCGAGAAGCACGTTTGTATGTTAAACTTCTTTAGGATTCTACTCAGCTTTTTGGATAGTGTGCTGATATATGGCAAGACCATATGACCTTTGGTGTCGTCCTGTGTCTCTACGTTGCTATGTTGACGGTGGGATAATTGGTTGTTAATACTTTTTAAAGAGTAGCCATTGTTTTTAAAGGTCCATTTAAGATGTTGTAGTTCTTTTTTTTAGTTCTTCTTCATCTGACAGTACAGATCTTGCACGATTCGCAAGAGTTGATATAATACCCAACTTTTGCGCTGGATGGTGATGTGAGGACGCATGCAGATATCTGTCCGTGTGTGTTGGCTTTCTAAATATAGACTTTTATTGAATCAGGCGTCTTGGTGAGTTTAACATCTAGGAAACAAATGGAACTATTTTCTTCAATCTCCATTGTCAATTTTATATCCTGATGGAGGTTGTTAAAGTGGTTGAGAAATATCTAAGGATTATCTATGGGAAGCTCCCTCTCTCCTGTATTAGCGAACATTTTTTTCGATGATTTTGAACAAAAGGCAATCTCCTCTTTTAGTTTAAAACCAAGAATTTGGCTTAGATATGTGGATGATATTTTCCTCATATGGGAGCATGGTATTGAGAATCTTCACAGGTTTCTCAACCACTTGTTGAGAAACATGTAGCGTTTTCAAATAAATCTCATTTTGTTATAATTCTTGGGTTTTAAGTCAGTTAATATTATAAAAGTGGCATTATAAAAGAAAGAAAGAAAAAAGAAAAAACACTAAATACTGACGGTTAAAAGACTGTGAACTACATAGACAGTCTCTATACATAATTAGCATGAAAACGTTGTAGTTGTATTTAAAGCTGTTCTTTCGTTTGTTGCATTGTTGGGAGAGTGCGTGCTTGCTGCATCACGTGAACGCCAGTACATGATTACAGCTGAATGACTATCTGGGAGGATGTAGCTCAAGTTATTATTTAGATGAACAGGATTGAAGATGATTTCTCTAGATTCTACTATTTTTCTCTCAAGTTCGTCATTGCAACGGAAGATGTTAGTAGATTTTTCCCAGCAGACTCCGTGACTTTGGTTTTCATCATTACGATTAGCCGAGAAAATGATATGACTTGATAATGCACTGGCTCGCTGTCTCTTGTAAGTAATGTCCCTCATGTGTTCTTCCATACGCAATTTGAAAGATTTGTCTGTCTGCCCAAAAATAAGGAATATCACAATCACACAATATTTTATATACACCAGGGTATTTGAGTTGATGATGACAAGGTTTTGGGTGGCTTATTAAGAAACGGATCTTTGGAAGTGGAGTGAACAAAGTTCTGATATTGTATTTTCTTAGAACGTTTGCTAATTTATGCGAAACTGTACATATGTAAGGAATAGATATATTGCCTTTGAATCTATTTGTTTCTTATGAGTGATGTCTATGAGGATTAATAAGGAATTTTTCAATGATTCTCTTGGAATATCCATTAACTTCGAAAGAAGTTTTCAGATGGTTTATTTCTGTAAGAAGTTCATTTGGGACATCCAGAAGAGAACGGGCTCTATGTCCCAAGGTGGAAATTATTCCAAACTTATGAAGAGGGAAATGATGGGACTGACTATGCAGATATCTGTTGGTATGTGTAGGCTTTCTATATATCGATATTTTGAGTTTACCAGAAGATATATCGATATTTTGAGTTTACCAGAAGAGCGAGTCATTCTGACATCAAGGAAAGGTAAGGAATTATCCGTTTCAAGCTCGGCAGTAAACTTAATACTTTGATGTCGGCTATTGAGATGTTCGAGGAAAACAATAAAGGATTCATCTCCATAGCTTCAAATAATGAAGAAATCATCTACATAGCGTTTCCAAACTTTAGGTGTTAAAATAAAGGAAGAGATAGCCTTGGTTTCAAAATCCTCTAAGTAAATATTTATGAGTACAGGGGATTAAGGATTACCTATAGCCAGTCCATGATTTTGTTTGTATACGTTATCTTGAAATTTGAAGTAACCGGACCTGATGCAATGTGTAAGCAAGGCTAACATTTTTTTGGATAACTTGTCCTTGAGTAATGTTAGGACTTCATCTGTTGGGACATTAGTGAACAAAGAAGTTATGTCCAATCTAGCCATGATGTCATCTTCATTAACTGTAATATCCTTGATGTATGTAACAAATTCTCTAGTGTTCTTGATAAAGGATGGTGACTTGCCTGAAAAACATTTTAGGTATTTGGCAAGATATTTTGAAAGACTGTACTTCGGAGAATTGATACCTTCTACAATTGGGCGTAATGGGGTGTTTTCTTTATGCATTTTAGGAACCATATAGGGGAGGAATTAATGGATGGAGAGACCGTAGAGATAAGCGAACGTTTCGGGATAATTCAGTTGTTGTTTTTAATAAGTTGTTTGTACGATTTTGAAGTTCACGAGTTGGATCTCTCTCGAGTATTGAGTAGGTATCATTATGTAGTAATTGAAGCATTTTATTCTGGTAATCTTCAGAGATGAGGAAGACTGTTGCATTGCCTTTATCTGCAGGGAGGATAATTATCTATCTGTTGTTTTTTAAACTTTTAATAGCTTTGCGTTGTGTTGAAGTAATGTTATCGGCAGGTGATTTTGCGTTATTGATAATAAAATGATTGATTCAATATGTAGACGTTTTGCATCTTGTGGAGGGAGAAAAGAAGTAGCTTTTTCTATTTGTGTAAGTAGTGCCTCCTTTGGTATTAATTTTGTATTATTAAGTTTACTGCCGAGCTTGAAACGGATAATTCTTTACCTTTCCTTGATGTCAGAATGACTCGCTCTTCTTAAACTCAAAATATCGATATATAGAAAGCCTACACATACCAACAGATATCTGCATGGTCAGTGCCATCATTTCCCTCCTCATAAGCTTGGAATAATTTCCACCTTGGGACATAGAACCCGTTCTCTTCTGGATGACCCAAATGAACTTCTTACAGAAATAAACCATCTGAAAACTTCTTTCGAAGTTAATGGATATTCCAAGAGAATCATTGAAAAATTCCTTATTAATCCTCATAGACATCACTCATAAGAAACAAATAGATTCAAAGGCAATATATCTATTCCTTACATATGTACAGTTTCGCATAAATTAGCAAACGTTCTAAGAAAATACAATATCAGAACTTTGTTCACTCCACTTCCAAAGATCCGTTTCTTAATAAGCCACCCAAAACCTTGTCATCATCAACTCAAATACCCTGGTGTATATAAAATATTGTGTGATTGTGATATTCCTTATTTTTGGGCAGACAGACAAATCTTTCAAATTGCGTATGGAAGAACACATGAGGGACATTACTTACAAGAGACAGCGAGCCAGTGCATTATCAAGTCATATCATTTTCTCGGCTAATCGTAATGATGAAAACCAAAGTCACGGAGTCTGCTGGGAAAAATCTACTAACATCTTCCGTTGCAATGACGAACTTGAGAGAAAAATAGTAGAATCCAGAGAAATCATCTTCAATCCTGTTCATCTAAATAATAACTTGAGCTACATCCTCCCAGATAGTCATTCAGCTGTAATCATGTACTGGCGTTCACGTGATGCAGCAAGCACGCACTCTCCCAACAATGCAACAAACGAAAGAACAGCTTTAAATACAACTACAACGTTTTCATGCTAATTATGTATAGAGACTGTCTATGTAGTTCACAGTCTTTTAACCGTCAGTATTTAGTGTTTTTTCTTTTTTCTTTCTTTCTTTTATAATGCCACCTGATGAAGGCTGTTACAGGCCGAAAATCTAGTAGTGTTTTTATATTAAAACCATTTTACTTAAATCTCGGTTCTAGTCATTCAATTCTTCATAAATTTTTGTAGGTTAACCGAGTGAATGATCATTCTTTCATATATATATATATTTTTTTTTTTTTTTTTCAGTGCAGAATGCTAGGAAATTATCTTATTTAAATTGCTTAAATAATGATACTAAAATGTGTTTTACATCTTTTTCACACATATATTTACAATGATGCATTTAAATTTACAATGTTTCACTTTTAATTAAATCGGTTATAATATTTACTTGTTTCTTTGGGAGGCATTTCTGATTTCTGCCTCTAAGCTTTGCAGAGCTTATCTGGGGAAGATAATATATGGCTGTGGTTTCGTGGTTTTGTTTCTATACCGGTAGCAAGCTAGGTGTTGATTTTACTATTTGTATATTTGCAGGCACGTGTTTGGAAGACTACAACTACTTTTGCACAGTTGAACTTTTTAGCAAGTGGAGTTGGATTTGGATATGGTGTGTTTATGTCATTGTAAATAGTGTCTTTTGAGAGGGGTTTGTTATAGTGTGTGTGTGTGTGTGTGTGTGTGTGTGTGTGTGTGTGTGTGTGTGTGTGTGTGTGTGTGTGTGTGTGTGTGTGTGTGTGTGGAAGAGAGAGGAAGAGGAATTTCTCTAATTTTCACTCTCGCTATAATATTTATACAGCGCCTGTTTCAGCTCTCTGTATATCCCTAGGTTTCTGTCGTCGAACGGCAGTTTGTTTATCATGTCAGGCATGTAGAAGTTTCGGGTGGCTTTTCCGTAATGAATATTATACTTATATGAATATTATACTCATTATACTTACAGAAACATGATGTTGACTGTGGTCTTGTTATCTGATATGTTGTTCTGATTACTCTGTAGGTTGGGCTTAAGTAATGTTTTATCAGGACTCTGCAGTGGCATAAGTGTTTCACCGTAAATATTTTGTGTTCTGTCCTTGCTGACCATATTAGTGCGGACTGTTCACTTTATTCCCAGAATATTAGTTTTATCATTTTATTTTCCAAGGATTGTTATCTGTTGAGTTTGTAGTCTACACAGAATGCATATGATGTAATTGCGTATCTTAAAATGTTTTCGCATAATGCTTCAGGGATTATTTTTTTATTTGTGTCGGAACAATGTCTTTTAATCGATATAGTTTGCTTGCTATAATAATTTTTATTTATTTATTTTTTTAATTCAATGATTTTTATTATTATTATTATATGATTGCATATTATGCAATCATATAATTGGAATGTTCTAATGGAATGTTCTAATTTTTTATATATAATGTGTTAATAATATAAAAGTTATATAGATGGTAATTTATAGTTTGCAATTGAATAATATTACATTTTTAACAGCAGTTATAGTATAACAATATGTTATATTTTACAATTTTTCTTTTAATATATTTTTATAATATCCCCTGGAATCACCTTTTATTGCAGA
The DNA here is from genome assembly GCF_054136105.1 of Typopeltis vanoorti. Taxonomy (NCBI): domain Eukaryota; kingdom Metazoa; phylum Arthropoda; class Arachnida; order Uropygi; family Thelyphonidae; genus Typopeltis; species Typopeltis vanoorti. The sequence continues at coordinate 2,427,325 of NC_143569.1, forward strand.
TACGTAGACAATATTCTATGCATTGGTAAACCCTCACATATCACCGCCTTACAAACATCCCTCAACGATTATAGCAACAGACTACAATTCATCATGGAAACAGAACAGAACAAATCCATCAATTTCTTAAACCTGACATTAATCAAAAGCAATAACAAAATGACTACAAAGATATTCTACAAACCCACACATATCGGAAACTACCTCCATTTCAATTCATACCACCCATATTCCGTTAGAAAATCAGTCATCCTATCACAATTTATCATTGCTTACAAATTCTCAACCAACAGTAAATATTTTAACACGGAATTAAAGTATTTAACACAGGTTTTCAAAAATCGCAACTATCCCTCACATCTAATAAGTTACGCGAATATTACGGCAAAATCCCGTCTTAACAATAATACTACCAAAACAGACTTCCCGACACGTATGGTCATCAAATTGCCATACATCCAAAACACATACAAAGCCTACATCTACATTTTCAAAAACACGGACTATAAGATAGTATTCACCACGAACCAAAAATTAGCAACTCTCCTAAAACACACTAAATCTCTCACACACAAAGAAATATTCGAACACCGCAACGTAGTCTACAAATTTCCTTGTCAAAAAGACTGTGACGTCACCTACACTGGCTCCACAATTAGGTCTTTATGGAGTGGACTACAAGAGCACTTCAGGGATTGCAATATTCCCATTCTGGAATATCTGAACACAAAAAAACATCGCAGCATCAAAAAGAAAAACAAAAGAAAAAGTACAGGGAAGACAGAAATTGCAGCTCACGCCCTTGAACTGAAGCATATCCCCCAAATCGACAAGGCCATAATCATAGACAAACAAGACAACGAAACAATGCTTAGAATATCCGAAACTATCGCCATGAAATGCGATGAAAATTCTATCAACGTCCACCGCCCCTACCTAATTTCCGAATGTTGGACGATCCGGAACTTACAAATTAAGCCACGCCTCGGGCCATTACGCGACAACAAATGCCCTTATTTGGCAAATTCAACTTGCAGTCTTGACATAGCCCTACATTCATTCCGAAAATGTTCCGATGATGGTCAGTCGACCGAAACGGTCCGCATCCCGTTAACGCTCTCCCCTGCCCCAGTTTCCCCATAAGAAAATCCCTCCCCTTCTCCCCCCCCCAAAGCGCCCCTAAACACAATAATATGTATATATATATATATATTATTAATACAAAACCCGGGTTTCCAAATTTATTTCCCGCGTGAAAACACCCCCCATCACGCGCCCTCTCGCCCCCTCCCCCCTCGTTATAAACAACTTTCAGCAGGATCATGAAATTGGAAGATATCCTGGAATCAAAACAAATTTCATTTCCACCTCTTTTATTCTGCTATAATTGCCTTCTATACTCACCCATAATGCCCTAAAATATATATATATATATATATATATATATATATACCCCTTTTTTGAGTAATAATAGCCAATGTATTTAAAATAAGGGACACTCCTAAACAAAAACAGGCTATAACAGCGTAATTATAATAATAATTTTTATAATATTTTTTTATTTTTTACTCTTCAATTCCTATATATTTTATTATTATATTATTATTATTCTAAGAAACCTTTATATCAAAGGATTAATTAATTAAATAATAATATTTTTTATTTTTTTTAAAGCATTTATAGGATAACAATGTTATATATATTTTACAATTTTTGCTTTTAATGTATTTAAGCGCTGTAACTACAGCACTTCAGTGTAAAAAAAAAAATTTTTCTCTGTTGATCTCGGTTGACATGTAATGTCTCTGCTTGCATCCTGGAAGCTTTTTAATAAGCTTATCTGAGGATGACACTGGTTATATATATATATTTTTTTTTCACGTGACAGCCTTTCTATGTCTTCTGAGCTTTTAATTTGTATCGGCTTTGAAATTTGTGACTTCCTGAAGAATATCTTGGCATCTCTGATCCACAAAAATCGGTAATTTTTTTCTATTTTTGCTTTTCTTGCTTGGTACAACAGATTCTGGTTGAATGGTATTAAATATTAGGATAGGAAGATTGACGTATTGTCTTACAATGCTTTCAAGTCCTTGGCAACTGGTTTTTTCTGTCTGCTGACTTTTATGGGATTGTCTCTTGTAGACTTGCTTGTAAGACGAACTATGACTAGTGCAGGTTGTGGGAAGACTTGTTTTTTGATTTTCCTAAGAATACGATTTACGGTCCGAATGTCATTAAGCTGTAGGGGGAATGTCAATTGCATGGCCTAATTTTAAAACCACGTCTCTGAGGTTTTCTGTAGGTGCAATTTCAGGAAGACCGTTTATGACAAGATCTTCTTTATGTTGTTGCTGATTTAAATGTTCGTATTGTAGTTTTAGAGAATGAAGTTCTTGACGGAGTTCGGGTGTCTCTTTAATCAAATTGTGTTGCCTGTCATTTAGTGCGTTAATGCTGAATTTAATGTCTTTTACCGTTTGCAACACTTCTCTCACTGCTAATTTTTTATGTATGACCAGATCTTCATGTTCGCTAGTTTTTTTTTGTTATTTGTTCGTTCTGTTTGTCGAAGAGTTCTTGCACAAGATCTACTAAGCTAGCTTTTATAGTCTCTAGACCGTTTTCTATTAGTATATTTAAAGAGTTGAAATTATAGGACTCACCTGCATTTTTTTGTCTGTTCAGTTCGTAATCTGATTTTGCCTCCGGTATAATCGGCTGCATCGTAGGTAGCTGCTTTAGGTACGTTTCTTTGTTCCTTCTGCAGATTACACACTTCCATTCCTCGCGTGTCGCATTGGTTTTACGTTGTCAGGTTGTTCTGAAAAGCCGGCACACTTTAAGTGTAGTTTAAACTGCATTTCGTACAAGGTATTTGATTTCCATCGGATGATAAATCCTCCAGGCATTTGATACACTTTATGACTCACCTTTTTTCTCTTGAGAAATTGTGGCATGATTGTAAAGATGTCGACGTCCTTTCTTCTTCGCTCGTTGTTGACTGCGGCCCTCTCTGTTCACTTTTCAACACTTCAAAATGTGATGTCTTCTTAACCTATTTCGGTGAATTTTATATCACTGTCTTCGGCGTAACAAGTAGAGTTACTTGGGATCACTTTCAAATTAAAAACAGGAGTTGGAACCACTTTAAAACTAAAAAAAACAGAAGCAGCGATATCACCGTGCGCCCATTCGTATGCCTACACGGCGCCCCAATAGTATAATAATAATAATAATAATAATAATAATAATAATAATAATAATAATAATATAAGGCTTCTTCAGATATTTTGTTCAAAACGAAAGAAGGGTCACTGTGATAATATAACAACTACACCTTAAATATACGCATCCCAGTAATAAATCTATAATTACATGAAATGTTCAAATTTATTTTATGTTTTGTTTATTTTTCAGCGGCCTCACACCTTTAAAGGGAATGTATGCATTAGTAAGAAGACAAAAATATTCGATAAGCAAAACAAGTCTTTTTTTCAATCTTTTGTGACCCTTCATTCCATCAGTAAACATCAGTGAAAATGAGGATTCGCATCCAAAGTATGTCGATTGCAAAGTGAAAATTGCCAAATTAGCCACCAAGGCTGTCAGAAATATAACGAATGCATTCCAAATGAATTGTGAGTTTAAAGTTATAAAATTCCTGATAGCGAAACTTCAAGTCAAAGAAAAAAAGTTTTATGTCATTTAAATATACCAAATCTTCATTTATTAAAAAAAATTCTCCCAAGTTTTTATGTTGCAGTCCCCTCATTTAACCATTACTTGATATGGAAGCAAGATGTGAGAACCATTAATCGATCCACCACTACGTTAAGCCAAACAAACAAATTGAGAAGATGCCGGGGGTAACTTAATATTTCCAAGAATATATGCATTTGTCAAGCAGAAATGTACGCTCGAAATTTTCGAAATGAAAGCTTCATTATATTTTGTGGTTGGAACGATAAGGGGAAAAAAAAGCGATTACATAGAATGGATGTAATTAATTCATTTCGAAATACTAATATCGGGTGGCATAATTTTGCAGTCACAATGCTAAAGACGAGCTGAAAACATCTTTAGATCATGGCAAGTTATATTTTATTATTTTTCTCAAGATCCTGGAATATTTATTTTGGCTGGAGGAATTATCGCTTCAAAGCAGCATGAAAGTGCTGAAAGCCATAAAAATGTGTAAAATGCAATGATCGATGCAATTATTATTTTATTTTTAATATTGCTATGGCATTTAATATATTACTTGGTTTCGCATTGATAAAAATCTCAATACACACTTTTTGAATTCCTTAACTTCCAAAATCCTTTGCAGTGTTAAATCGGCATTTAAATTTTCAATTACACCATTTTTTTCTAGGATAATTACTTGAAACAATGTGATGCTAATAACTGGGATTTCTAGTTGTTGTTGATAATTATTAATTGCTAATTGTTTCTAAAAGTTAAATCTTTTAGAAACAATAAAAGCAAGTCGCAAGTTTTGACACATCGAAACAAACAAATGCGTGAAAAGGACTGTTGAGTTGTAGTAAAGTAAAACGACACCAGCAGAAAGACATTTAAGTAAATATATAGCATTTCAACATCATAAGTAACCACATACTTATTTATTAAACTTACAAGAGCTCAAATGAGCAGGTGAATTATATTATGCAGCCCTGTTACTACCAACCAGAAACAATTTAACTTACAATGCCGGTCTGGTTTGCAGAGCGGGCAACATATCCTTTCTCCAACCAAAAGGCTGAAATTTTCAATCCTCTATGTGGACTTGGATGTTTGTGAACATATTTAGATTTTAAGCGATTTTCGTCTTCCAGTGTGAATCCATCACTATGTTTTACTGGATACCCGAAGTGACGTAATAAAGAAGCATGTTTAGTGTCTAAAGCAGGATTCCAGGATTACCTAATCCTGATCCACTTACGATACTTTAAAACTACCTATAGTACTGAAAAATCATACAGTACCAATATACCGCATAATTTTACAGTTGTCGGGATTCATATAAAATCAAATTTTAGAAACATCACCACACGTACGTTGATATTTCTGTAATTTGAGATCTACACCTTTGAGTCTCATACATTCGCTAAGGTATGGCACAGTTTACTGCCAATTTCATATATATCACTTTACTTCGAATCATAAGATT